>NC_060123.1:258329431-258632461 GCF_021461395.2 Schistocerca americana
CCGATTCTGAGGATTACTTTTCATTCCTTAACTTATCAGTTAACCTGATTTTCAACATTCTTCTGTAGCACCACATCTCAAATGCTTTGACTCTCTTCTGTTCCGGTTTTCCTACAGCTAATGTTTCACTACCCAACAGTGCTGTGCTCCAAATGTACATTCTCAGGAATTTCTTCCTCAAGTTAAGGCTGATGTTTGATACTAGCAGATTTATTTTGGCCAGAAATGTTCCGTTTACGGTGCTAAAGTGCTTTTTTGTCCTGCTTGATTCGTCCACCAAGTATAATTTTCTTCCAGCGTAGCAGAATTCCTTAACTCCAGCTACTCCACGATCCCCAATTATGATGCATAGTTTATCGATAATCTCATTTCTGCTACTTCTCATTGCTTTCGTCTTTCTCCGGCTTACTCTCAGTCTGTATCCTGTAGTCATTAGACTGTTCAATCCCTCTTCTTCAACTTTCACTGAGTATAGCAACGCCATCATGTAATCTTATCATTGATATATATTCGCCTGTATTTTAATCCCATTGTTGAACTTTTGTTTTATTTCCGTCATTGCTTCTTAGATGTACAGATTGTCAGCGCGGACGAAGAACTACACTCTTATACTCTTTTTAAACCGAGCACTTCATTCTTTGTCGTCCAGTCCTACTATTCCTTCTTGATTGTTGTACAAACATGGATATTCTCTCATAATGATGTTTTCGTAGATATTTCCGCGGATACTGGTTTGAAGATAGAGACAAGACAACAGTTGTTGCATACAGTGAAAATGCTGGAAACGGGAATACGTGTTAAGATACGGGATAATATACTGCAGAAGCTTCTGACCACCAATGGTTCATTACAGTCTCAAACAAAGGCTTGCATTCCGTCTGTGTATTACCCAAATGTTTGTCTCAAGAAATTGCTAATTCTGAGAATAAGTGGAAAGCCATCATTGAAATGTCGTGTAGCTACGGCCTACCGTCGGGTAGATCGGTTGCCTGGTGCAAGTCTTTTGAGTTGACGCCACTTCGTTGACTTGTGCGTCGATGGGGATGATATGATGATGATGAAGTCAACACAACACCCAGTCCCTGAGTGGAGAAAATAGACGAGCCAGGCGGAAGTCGCACCCGGGCCCCTTTGCGCAGCATTCGGCCGCGCTGACCACTCAGATATCGAGGCGGACAGTCATCACTAATGAGAAAACATCATGACAACAGCAATGAAACCGAAAGCCTGGCGATTTTAAAGACATTATTTAGAAGATCATCATCTTGTACAGTAACAGCCCATTAGCAGGGTCTGCCTGGAACAAGTGTAACCTCTCTTCTCTTCCCACGACCTCTGTCGCTGCTGCGACCCAGTTTTCTCCTCTGTTTGTTCTCATGCTTTCAGCCACTTGTCCGTTGGCCTTCCCCTTGGTCTCTTGCCATACATATTCACCTCGTGCATCTTCTTAGGCATCTATTTCTCATCCATACTCTTTTTACGCCCATAATGTTTCAATAGTTTCTCCTCACTCTTTTCTTGTACAGGTTCCTCATTTGTTATGTCCCTTCTTTCACTTCTCATCGTTTTACATTCTTGTTACACCTACCATACTCGTCAAAAACTTCATTTCATTTGCTCGCCACTTACTTTTTCCTTTACTCCATGACCCTGGTTTCTGCAGCGTACAACA
Source organism: Schistocerca americana (assembly GCF_021461395.2). Classification (NCBI taxonomy): domain Eukaryota; kingdom Metazoa; phylum Arthropoda; class Insecta; order Orthoptera; family Acrididae; genus Schistocerca; species Schistocerca americana. Next base: position 258,331,104 of record NC_060123.1, read on the forward strand.
GAATTGGTAACACAATATGTTTGGTATATCGCTTTCTTACTTTTATGTGGGACTTCTTTGCTCCATATTGTTCTCTCACATTTCTCATAAAGCTTCGAATGATAATGTTTCAAAACATTAGAAACCATTTAAAAATTCTAAACAGAATTTTTTTGGGTGTTTATTGGCCGCTTGATTGCCGTTTTATCAAGGAGATAGGATACTCGAAACCTGAGGATAAATTTGGTTTCCTTCAAAGTGGTGCACCTAAACTGATTAGAAATTACGCCGAAGATACTGCAGAGATTCAAAACCCAATATGCACTGAGGTGACAAGAGTCATGGGATAGCGACATGTACATATACAGATGGCGATAGTGAATTGGCGGACTGTCATTTGTATTCAAGTGATTCATGTGAAAAAGTTTCCGACGTGCTTATGAACGCACAACGGGAATTAAAGGACTTTTGTACGCGGAATGGTTGTTGGATCTAGATGCATGGGATGTTCCACTTCACAAATCGTTAGGGGTTTCAGTATTCCGAGATCCACAGTGACAAGAGTGGTGTCGAAAATACCAAATTTCAAGCATTACCCGCTACTATGGGCAACGCAGTGGCCGACGGTCTTCACTTAACGACCGAGAGCAACGACTTTCGGGTGAAGTTGTCAGTGCTAACAAACAAGTAACAATGCTTGAAATAACCGCAGAAATCAATGTGGGACGCACGACGAAAGAATACGTTAGGACAGTGCGGCGAAATTTGGCGTTAATGGGCTTTGGCAGCAGACGAGCAGTGCGAGTGCCTTTGCCAACAGCACGACAACGCCTACAGTCCCTCTCATGGGATCGTGACGATATCGGTTGGACCCTAGAGGACTGGAAAACGGTGGCCTGGTCAGAGGAGTTCCGATTTCTGTTGGTAATAGCTGATGGTAGGGTTCGAGTGCCCGGCAAACCGAACGAAGCCAAGGACCCAGGTTGTCAAGAAGGCACTGTGCAAACTGGTGCTGGCTCCCTAACGGTGTGGGCTATGTTTACATGGAACTGACTGGGTCCCTGGATAGTCGGCTGCTTGGAGACCATTTGCAGTGGACTTCATGTCCACGATGGAATTTTTATGGACAATGTTCCATGTCACTGGGCCTCAATTGTTCACGATTGGTTTGGAGAACATTCTGAACAATTCTACCGAACGGTTTTGCCACTCAGATCCCATCGAACAGTTGTGGGACGTAACAGATAAGTTAGTTTGTGCACATGATCCTGCACTGGCAACATTTCCACAATTATAGACGCTTACAGAGGCATCACGGCTCAATATTTCTGCAGGGGACTTCCAACGGCTTGTTGAGACCATGCCACGTCGAGGTGCTGCACTACGCCGGAAAAAAAGGATGTCCGTCAGGGTATTAGGAGGTATCGCATGACTTTTGTCACCTCATTGTAAAATTGTACTACTGCAGTGGTAGTTGGCTTTGTATCTGCCTTGCCTGCGATAACACGTTCACTGTGATGTTCATAGTAATTCATCCGAATTCTTATTTTCTGCCGACCGCTGTGGCCGAGCGCTTCAGTCCGGAACCGCGCTGCTGCTACGGTCGCAGGTTCGAATCCTGTCTCGGGCATGGATGTGTGTGATGTCATTAGGTTAGTTAGGGTTAAGTAGTTCTAAGTCTAGGGGACTGATGACCTCAGATGTTAAGTCCCATAGTGCTTAGAGCCATTTGAACCATCTTATTTTCTTATTCATTATTAGACTACTCCTGCATTACCCCTACTTGAGTATGTGTTGAGAACACTGTACTGACCTGATCAGAAGTCCTGTTCTTCCTGCCACTGCACTTCAGTAATTCTCACTACATCTAACTTCAACTTATCCAATTTTAAATTCTTTAGCCCACCTACCCGATCAAGGGATCCATGCTCTGATCCGTAGAAGGCCAGTTTTGTTTTTCCTAATGACGACATCCTCCTGAGTAGTCACCGTCTGGAGATCGAAATGGGGGACTATACAAGCTCCGGAATATTGTACACAAGACGATACCAGCCATATAATAGGACTGCATTTCCTCGGGGAAATATAAGAGCTGTAGTTTGTCCTTGCAGGGTCTTCATACAATGGCAAATCAATTATCCAGACTGCTGCCCCTGAAACTGCTAAAAAGGCTGGTTCAGAAGGACGCCTCTGGCAAGATGTGTATATAGTGCATACAACGATTACTAGCAAAAATTGACACAGTTGAAAGTGTACGAGGAAAAAGTGGGATTGTCGGGGAGGTGGAGGGGCGACGGGGGGGGGGGGGGGGGAGGGGGGCAAATGATAAATCACTTTGGTGCAGATGTGTTCTCTAAGCAGCCCTGGACACGCAACCCCACTTCAGCAAGGTCTATGGTTAGAGTTATTTATTAAATAAAGTCATTCCCACAGATGAAGACTTTTGTGTTTCCTTATTATGGCTACTAAATTTTGATAAATAATCAGCATTGGCGGCCGAAGACTTCCGGCATAAGAAGTCAGCCTCATTCTGCCAACGGCCTTGTCAAAGAGGGCGAAGGAGCGGATAGAGTTTCAGGGCACTCTCTTGTCCTAGGGGTGGGAAATTGCCCCTAAAGGCGGAAGAATCAGCAATGATCAACGACATGAGGATGCAGAAGGCAATGGAAATCACTGCATTAAAGACAAGTAACGTGTATCCACAGGACATGTGGCCTGTATTTGAAGAAGTGTCGTGATGATCTCTCCATTGGCAAAAGATTCCGGAATAGTCCCCCATTCGGATCTCCGGGAGGGGACTGCCAAGGGGGAGGTTACCATGAGAAAAAGATTGAATAATCAACGAAAAGATAACGTTCTACGAGTCGGGGCGTGGAATGTCAGAAGCTTGAACGTGGTAGGGAAACTAGAAAATCTGAAAAGGGAAATGCAAAGGCTCAATCTAGATATAGTAGGGGTCAGTGAAGTGAAGTGGAAGGAAGACAAGGATTTCTGGTCAGATGAGTATCGGGTAATATCAACAGCAGCAGAAAATGGTATAACAGGTGTAGGATTCGTTATGAATAGGAAGGTAGGGCAGAGGGTGTGTTACTGTGAACAGTTTAGTGACCGGGTTGTTCTAATTAGAATCGACAGCAGACCAACACCAACAACGATAGTTCAGGTATACATGCCGACGTCGCAAGCTGAAGATGAAGAGATAGAGAAAGTGTATGAGGATATTGAAAGGGTAATGCAGTATGTAAAGGGGGACGAAAATCTAATAGTCTTGGGCGACTGGAATGCAGTTGTAGGGGAAGGAGTAGAAGAAAAGGTTACAGGAGAATATTTGGCTTGGGACAACGAATGAAAGAGGAGAAAGACTAATTGAGTTCTGTAACAAGTTTCAGCTAGTAATAGCGAATACCCTGTTCAAGAATCACAAGAGGAGGAGCTATACTTGGAAAAGGCCGGGAGATACGGGAAGATTTCAATTAGATTACATCATGGTCAGACAGAGATTCCGAAATCAGATACTGGATTGTAAGGCGTACCCAGGAGTAGATATAGACTCAGATCACAATATAGTAGTGATGAAGAGTAGGCTGAAGTTCAAGACATTAGTCAGGAAGAATCAATACGCAAAGAAGTGGGATACGGAAGTACTAAGGAATGACGAGATACGTTTGAAGTTCTGTAACGCTATAGATACAGCAATAAGGAATAGCGCAGTAGGCAGTACAGTTGAAGAGGAATGGACATCTCTAAAACGGGCCATCACAGAAGCTGGGAAGAAAAACATAGGTACAAAGAAGGTAGCTGCGAAGAAACCATGGGTAACAGAAGAAATACTTCAGTTGATTGATGAAAGGAGGAAGTACAAACATGTTCCGGGAAAATACAGAAATACAAGTCGCTGAGGAATGAAATAAACAGGAAGTGCAGGGAAGCTAAGACGAAATGGCTGCAGGAAAAAATGTGAAGACATCGAAAAAGATATGATTGTCGGAAGGACAGACTCGGCATACAGGAAAGTCAAAACAACCTTTGCTGACATTAAAAGCAACGGTGGTAACATTAAGAGTGCAACGGGAATTCTACTGTTAAATGCAGAGGAGAGAGCAGATAGGTGGAAAGAATACATTGAAAGCCTCTATGAGGGTGAAGATTTGTCTGATGTGATAGAAGAAGAAACAGGAGTCGATTTAGAAGAGATAGGGGATCCAGTATTAGAATCGGAATTTAAAAGAGCTTTGGAGGACTTACGGTCAAGTACGGCAGGAGGGATAGATAACACTCCATCAGAATTTCTAAAATCATTGGGGGAAGTGGCAACAAAACTACTATTCACGTTGGTGTGTAGAATATATGAGTCTGGCGATATACCATCTGACTTTCGGAAAAGCATCATCCACATAATTCCGAAGACGGCAAGAGCTGACAAGTGCGAGAATTATCGCACAATCATCTTAACTGCTCATGCAACGAAGCTGCTTACAAGAATAATATACAGAAGAATGGAAAAGAAAATTGAGAATGCGCTAGGTGACGATCAGTTTGGCTTTAGGAAAAGTAAAGGGACGAGAGAGGCAATTCTGACGTTACGGCTAATAATGGAAGCAAGGCTAAAGAAAAACCAAGACACTTTCATAGGATTTGTCGACCTGGAAAAAGCGTTCGACAATATAAAATGGCGCAAGCTGTTCGAGATTCAGAAAAAAGTAGGGGTAAGCTATAGGGAGAGACGGGTCATATACAATATGTACAACAACCAAGAGGGAATAATAAGAGTGGACGATCAAGAACGAAGTGCTCGTATTAAGAAGGGTGTAAGACAAGGCTGTAGCCTTTCGCCCCTACTCTTCAATCTGTACATCGAGGAAGCAATGATGGGAATAAAAGAAAGATTCAGGAGTGGAATTAAAATACAAGGTGAAAGGGTAACAATGATACGATTCGCTGATGACATTGCTATCCTGAGTGAAAGTGGAGAAGAATTAAATGATCTGCTGAGCGGAATGAACAGTCTAATGAGTACACAGTATGGGTTGAGAGTAAATCGGAGAAAGACGAAGGTAATGAGAAGTAGTAGAAATGAGAACAGCGAGAAACTTAACATCGGGATTGATGGTCACGAAGTCAGTGAAGTTAAGGAATTCTGCTACCTAGGCAGTAAAATAACCAATGACGGACGGAGCAAGGAGGACATCAAAAGCAGACTCGCTATGGCAAAAAAGGCATTTCTGGCCAAGAGAAGTCTACTAATATCAAATACCGGCCTTAATTTGAGGAAGAAATTTCTGAGGATGTACGTCTTGGGTACAGCATTGTATGGTAGTGAAACATGGACTGTAGGAAAACCGGAACAGAAGAGAATCGAAGCATTTGAGATGTGGTGCTACAGACGAATGTTGAAAATTAGGTGGACTGATAAGGTAAGGAATGAGGAGGTTCTACGCAGAATCGGAGAGGAAAGGAATATGTGGAAAACACTGATAAGGAGAAGGGACAGGATGATAGGACATCTGTTAAGACATGAGGGAATGACTTCCATGGTACTGGAGGGCGCTGTAGAGGGCAAAAACTGTAGAGGAAGACAGAGATTGGAATACGTCAAGCAAATAATTGAGGACGTAGGTTGCAAGTGCTACTCTGAGATGAAGAGGTTAGCACAGGAAAGGAATTCATGGCGGGCCGCATCAAACCAGTCAGTAGACTGATGACCAAAAAAAAAAAAAATGATGGCTATTGTATGTGTCTAACATTACTGCAATTATTCAGGCAGAGATCACAACGTAGCATGATAAGAGGGTGTGCTCGTGTATCCTACAGCCACCTTCCAGACTCAGAGAAAGGTTAATGTTCATGAGGGAGCATCATGCCGACAGGTCGTACAAATAGTTAGCTGTAGTGCAACAAAATGGAATCAGGAAAACAGTGTGTCAGTAAGAAAAGGCACGGGCTGTTCCACAAGGATTACGCGACGAGAAAACGGTGCGACTGCTCTACTGGATCTGACGAATAGACGAATGACAACAGCTGAAGCACGGGCAAAAGTTACAGGCAGAGTTCTACCGCAGACCATCGGAAACAGGGCACTGGAAGATGAATTGATACCTAGAGTTCCCAAACGTTGTTCCCAGCTGGCACCATACCACAGGCAACAGAGACTTGCATGGCACAGAGCACGCCTGGACAACTGGTGCGCTGGATCCGGCCCGTGATTGGCGTGAATCCGACCCGTGGAAGAAATTCGCGGGAGAGACCGAGGTGCTCACATTGTACTCCGATCGGGACTATTTTAGGATATTTCCGTATTTCGTTTTTCTGTTCTCTCTCGTATTAACATTAGTAAAATACACTAGCAGAAAGAAATCGCAACACCAAAAAAATAATTAATGTAGAGTACTGAAATTTCGGGAATACATTTGTCTAAGTAACAAATTTAAGTGATTAACACTGCAAGACCACAGGTTAGTGTAACGCGAGAAAACCCATTGCATATGTGAATTGGTCGTATATTAATAACCGGTGTAACCGCCAGACTGTATAATGCAAGCATGCAAACGTGCATGCATTGTGTTGTATAGGTGCCGGATGTGAGTTTGTGTGATGTTCCATGCCTGTTGCACTCGGTGTGTCAATACAGGGATCGTTAAAGCCGTTTGCAGATGACGTTGGAATTGTCGTCCGATGACGTTCCATATGTGCTCTCTTGGAGAAATATCTGGTGATCGAGCAGGCCAAGGCAACATGTCGATACTCTGTTGAGTTACAAAACCGGTATGTGGCTGAGCGTTATCCTGTTGGAAAACACCTTTGAAATGCTGTTCCTGAACAACAGGTCGAGTCACCAGACTGAAGTACACATGTTTTGTCAGTGTGTGCGGGATAACCACAAGAGTGCTCCCACCGTCATACGAAATCGCACCCCAGACCCTGACTCCAGGTGTAGGTCCAGTGTGTCTAACACGTAGACAGGTTGGTTCCAGGCCCTTAACTGGCCTCCATCTAACCAACACACAACTATCAAAGGCACTAGGTGGAACCAGCTTCCTTCAGAAAACAAGACAGACCTCCACCCCGCCCTCTAATAAGCTCTCGCTTGACACAACTGAAGTCGCAAATGGTGCGTGCAACATGAGAAACATCTTCATGAAGTTTGATAAATATCGGACTGGTGCTTCAACGTGTGACACCTTCCATTTCCATCAGTGTAGGTGCTGAGTCATAGAGTATGATTAAACTTTACTGTGCCCCAAAATAGTACTTGTAAAATTTTAAAAAAATATCAGTTCACGTCCTGTAAATGGTACTGAAAAATGTAAATTTTAGTCCAGTTTTGAAATTTAGTCGATCTATCATAGTTTCAGACCTTGTAGCAGAAAATTGCGTCTGTGTAAAGCGCAGGAAATAATGAAAATATTCGTAAATGGTCCATGTTAAAACACAACTAGTCTGCAGTTTTCAAGTTCATAGCAATTTTAGTTTTCAGGGCCTCAAAAATTTACGAAAAAGTAAAATATCATGAAAATATTTTGCGAAATTAGTTAAAATTTGACGTCTTTTTTTAAATTCACACAGGCATGCATTGAATGATACAAAAATGTGTGGTTTATACAACAAGAAATTCAATGATGTGTCATTAGACAATACTTTCCATCAAGCACTGTATTTTATGGGAGCATGACCTACTGCACGCCGTCCGGACAACTACTATGCACAATGCTTTCCAATCGGGCCAAACGTCGCAAGGCAGTGAGGCTTTCAAACCAATCTTCGGGTAAACGACAGCTTTGTCGTCATATTGGGGGAATTAATTGGTGGAACAGTATACATACAAAATTACTCAAATATGCTGAAATATTATTCCATCAACGTTTGATAAAATTTTATATCATGTGCTGGAATAATCATAAAATCCACAAAAAATGGTGTTTGACAACATTAACATCCATTTTTAAAGAAGAAAACAAACCAAAGGCTAGTAATTACCAATGAGTAAGACTATTGGATGTGTCTAGTAAAATATATCCGTAAATTTTAAATCTAACTCTAAAAACTCACTAACAGATATACAGGTTTTAAAAAAGAATGGTCGTGTATGTATACAGTCCTCAAAGTGAAAAAAGTAATAGAAAAAGAAAATAACCAATTTCTAAAATATATGTAGCATTTATTGATTTTGATAAAGCCTTTGACGATGCAAGCAGGATATCGCTGTAGAAGACTTTGAATAAAAAAAAAAGAAAAAGTCATCTGATAGGTGCTGTAAGATACCCCTATGACGAAAGAACAGTTTGTATAGGCACCCGAAAATAAACGAATGAGATCAGGGTGCAGCCTATTGCAAATACTGTTCAGTACACAGGGTGTTAAGAAAAATTACTCCATATTTTGAGAAGAGGTGATATGGACCAAAAAAAGCAAAAATCGCCAGTATACATGGGTTCTAAAGTGCATACCGGAGCTATGAGCAGTGGTTCATCTCCGGGACCTTGAAGCACGGCTCTTCTACTGAACAAATGTTCTTAGTTGTTAATAGTATGCATTTTAGAGCCCACGTTTACTCGACTTGTTGTCTTGTTTTGGTCCATGCTACGATCTCTCAAAATGTGAATACATTTTTTAACACCCTGTATGCCCGAATGATAGGCTCAGAATACAGAGAAAACATTTCACTTAATAGAATACTCTATACATAAGGCTATTAATTTGAACTAACACATACAGATTTTTTTTTAAATCATACAGCGGCAGTATATGTTTACAAAATTACTGCCACAAAACAAAGCCAATGGCATTTAAAGGAAAGATGGGTGTGAATGTTTCACGTAACATTGGTGTGGGCGCTATTTTGTAATTTCCTGACAAGTACAGTATGCGCCAGGTACCTGAGAGCTTCGTGACCGTTACTCTGAAACAGCCGGATAGCCACTGCGTATGCGCAGAAGTGTGCAGCTCTGCCCAAATACATTCGGCTGCCCTCAGTTTGCCAGTGTGTCCTTTGTGAGTACAGTACAAGCTCCACGTTTGTGTTCTTTTTCGGTATTTGTATTCCTAGTGCGCAGTGGCTTCATACTGAATATGATGTCTATTAGTAGGCCTACTTCAAAACTAAAAGGCAGAAAACTGAATAGTCAGTCACGGGGGATTATACATAACGTTTTAATGTTTATGGATGCTGAGTCCTCTCAGGGGATGAACATTCCGGTGGAGCAAGCTCAGCTGAGAGCTGAAGTGGCCACAGGCGTATCGTGTAGCATTATCCAGAAAATTAAAAGGGAAGGCAAGCTATCGGAATATCGCGGGAGAAGGAAATTTGAGACTCCAGATAAAAAACGTAAACTCAAAAGAATTATAGATGTTGACAGTTTTGATGAGGCCATTGTTAGGAGAATTGTTTATAACTTTTATCTGGCTGAAAAACATGTGCCTGCAGTGGGAGGAATTAAGCAGAAGTTGAAAGAAGCAGAAGACTTTCAAGGTAGCAACACTAGTGTAAGGCGGCTACTAAAGAAATTTGGTTTTGACTGGGAAAAAAAAGAAAAAAAATGGCTCTGAGCACTATGGGACTTAACATCTGAGGTCATCAGTCCCCTAGAACTTAGAACTACTTAAACCTAACTAACCTAAGGACATCACACACATCCATGCCCGAGGCAGGATTCGAACCTGCGACCGTAGCGGTGCGCGGTTCCAGACTGAAGCGCGTAGAACCGCTCGGCCACACCGGGCGGTTAAAAAAAACAAAAAAAAATATCTAGTAGGCTGATACTGTTAGAGAGAAGCGATATTGGAGAAAAAAGAATATCGTATTTGAAGCAAATAAAAAATGTAGGGAAGAAAACAGAGACATTGTTTACGTTGTTGAAACTTTATTTTGTCGTCACATGTAACTGGGAAATCATGCTCACGGTCTTGTCAAACCGGTATCAAAAGGACAACGCCTAATAATAACTCATGCAGGTGGCGAAAATGGCTTTATTCCTAATGCGCTTTTATTTGGAAGTCAAATCAAGCAACGGGAGATTACCACAACCAAATGCACCAACAAAATTGTGAGAAGTGGTTGACAGAAACGCTGATTCCCAATTTAAAATCTTACTCTGTAATAGTTCTCGACAGTGCGCCATATCACAATGTTAAAATAAACAAAGCTCCAACATCGCACTCAACTAAAGACGATATCAGAAAGTGGCTAACTAAGGAACGTATCCCATTCTCGGATGACATGTTGAAACCCGTTCTCTATGAGCTCGTTCGAAGAACCAAGGCAACGACCGCCGAGTGTTCCGTCGATAAAATCCTTGAAACTGCTGGTCACGTTGCTTTACGCCTTCCTCTTTACCATCCAGAATTAAATCCAATAGAAAATATTTGGTCGATTGTTAAAGGTTGGGTAGCTCCTACGAACGTTCTCTGCAATGTAACATCTGTGAAAAATTTGCATGAGGAGAAATTTAAATCCATTTGTAAAGAAGACTGGATTCCGTTGTGCGAACTCGTTAAAAAAATTGAGCGGGAATACATGCAGAAAGAAATATTTATCGACAATGAAATTGATGAAATAATCATAGATTTCGGTGGTGCAGACAGTGATAACGGAACTGATTACTGTGATTCTTGCTCTGAAGATGACGGAGAACTGGAAGGAGTAGCTGTGCTACCTGATGATGACTGAAGGTAAGTGCTCGCATTCTAAGCTGATCGATTTCAAAGAGAAAAAGTCAGGACACTTTTGTTTATAGTTTATACTTAACTTCATTACTGCATTTGCGTCTTACTCTTATTTTTCTTACCAGGTTCCGTGATATTTTGAATCTGATAATAGGCCCATGATGATGCTACACTTGAAGAACTCAAAACACGAGTATCTTAAATTTGTGAATTGGGATGGGAAATGTAAATATTACTAATCTGTAATAAGACAAAAAGTAAATATTTTATCCTAAGATTTACCTTAGTAGTATTTATCAGAAGAATGAATAGATTGATTTTAGCAGTTCCTTGTTAGAAAGAATGTATTTTGTTATTAATACGGTAAATATCGTGAAATACATTTCTCTAGCCTCCTACTACTAGGGAATGTAATTCTCATAATTTTTAATTACTTAAGAAACGTTACTTCACGCATTTTGTTTCTCGATTAAAACCGGAGCAATTACGTGTTCAGAGTGATTATCTCGAGGCACCGGGACATTTATGTGAAACGTCTGCTCAGCCTAGCGCAGTCAATGTTCTCAGCTCGGCGTGCATACGCTGGCTGCGAGCTCCGCAGCAGTCTCCGCTGTGACGTCACCCATGCTTTCAGATATCTGGCGCGGAGAGTAAAATCTGTGTGCCGCACTGGCACTCGAAGCTGGAACCTTGCCATTTGCGGGAAATGCTCCCTCCCGGTTGAGATATCCATGGACAGTTTACATCCGCCCACCCCCCACCCCACCCAAACTCAATTCTGTCAGCAGCTGTCGCCGGCCAGAGTGGCCGTGCGGTTCTAGACGCTACAGTCTGGAGCCGAGCGACTGCTACGGTCGCAGGTTCGAATCCTGCCTCGGGCATGGATGTGTGTGATGTCCTTAGGTTAGTTAGGTTTGATTAATTCTAAGTTCTAGGCGACTGATGACCTCAGAAGTTAAGTCGCATAGTGCTCAGAGCCATTTGTCAGCAGCTGTCCACTCGCAGGTTCCATGTCGATGTCCTAGTTCAGCACGCAGTTGTAACCATTTTCTTCACAACAGCAACTGTTCAGCACCCTTTGTTGCAATGAACGAGGGTTCACTTGTGAACCTCATCGTGGTTCACGACGCTGGTCCCATCCAAAATATGTAGTGGCCACTTGTAACTCGGCAGGGCGATATACGGGAGTCAGTGGGTCCCATCTGTGAGTACAAACGTAAACTGTGAAGTTATCATGAAATGTTTCTGGCGGAAATGGCGCCGTCCGACGTACAGTCAAGCTCTAAACTAATTTATGCAGTAATAAGGAACGTGAAGTTTTTGGTTGTTTCGATTAAGTAACTTCCCCACCTCATGTATACCTTGCACAGTTTCCAAAAAATGGTTCAAATGGCTCTGAACACTATGGGACTTAACATCTATGGTCATCAGTCCCATAGAACTTAGAACTACTTAAACCTAACTAACCTAAGGACAGCACACAACATCCAGCCATCACGAGGCAGAGAAAATCCCTGACCCCGCCGGGAATCGAACCCGGGAACCCGGGCGTGGGAGGCGAGAACGCTACCGCACGACCACGAGATGCGGGCACGCACAGTTTCCATCAGGTAACCGAACACCTGTTCCTCGGTAAACAACCGATTTCATTTGGCATTGCACTTAACCCTTTATTTTGCAGATTTTTGAAAAAAACGTAATTCAGAGGTTTTTTTTAAGAAATGAGTCTTTTTGAGTTTAAGAATTATTTATACAAATTTATTTATTTTATAAAATAGAGGGTGTTGCTCGTAATCAATTAAATCCTTCCGTGCCTAAAACATTATTTTATTTTTATCTTGATCAATCTAAACATACTCGCTGACAGAACTCCCACTTAAAAAACAAACGGATGGGGGAGACTGCGGCGTTTGTATCTATTCTACCCCCCTTCGCAAAATTACTTAAAAACGTATACGGACACAGTAAAGAAGTAAAATACCTACTATGTCCCCCCCGTTCCCTAGTCAAAATATTTTTGAACCTTCGTGAGATATTTTAAAGGACAAGCTGTGCACTCGTTTTCACCTCGAAGAACACTCTGAATTAGGCACCTTTTTGCAGAACAGGTCGGTATGTATCCCTATGGTAGTTTCGCTTGACTTGTATTTAGCCATACCATGTCGGATACAAGCTTCAGTTCAAGCTGAACGAGGATCAATAGCCTACTAATAAGATGGACCTTGCCGTTGGTGGGGAGGCTTGCGTGCCTCAGCGATACAGATAGCCGTACCGTAGGTGCAACCACAACGGAGGGGTATCTGTTGAGAGGCCAGACAAACGTGTGGTTCCTGAAGAGGGGCAGCAGCCTTTTCAGTAGTTGCAAGGGCAACAGTCTGGATGATTGACTGATCTGGCCTTGTAACAATAACCAAAACGGCCTTGCTGTGCTGGTACTGCGAACGGCTGAAAGCAAGGGGAAACTACAGCCGTAATTTTTCCCGAGGGCGTGCAGCTTTACTGTATGATTACATGATGATGGCGTCCTCTTGGGTAAAATATTCCGGTGGTAAAATAGTCCCCCATTCGGATCTCCGGGCGGGGACTACTCAAGAGGATGTCGTTATCAGGAGAAAGAAAACGGGCGTTCTACGGATCGGAGCGTGGAATGTCAGATCCCTTAATTGGGCAGGTAGGTTAGAAAATTTAAAAAGGGAAATGGATAGGTTGAAGTTAGATATAGTGGGAATTAGTGAAGTTCGGTGGCAGGATTAACAAGACTTCTGGTCAGGTGACTACAGGGTTATAAACACAAAATCAAATAGGGGTAATGCAGGAGTAGGTTTAATAATGAATAGGAAAATAGGAATGCGGGTAAGCTACTACAAACAGAATAGTGAACGCATTATTGTGGCCAAGATAGATACGAAGCCCACACCTACTACAGTAGTACAAGTTTATATGCCAACTAGCTCTGCAGATGACGAAGAAACTGAAGAAATGTATGATGAAATAAAAGAAATTATTCAGATTGTGAAGGGAGACGAAAATTTAATAGTCATGGGTGACTGGAATTCGAGTGTAGGAAAAGGGAGAGAAGGAAACATACTAGGTGAATATGGATTGGCGGACAGAAATGAAAGAGGAAGCCGCCTGGTAGAATTTTGCACAGAGCACAACATAATCATAACTAACACTTGGTTTAAGAATCATGAAAGAAGGTTGTATACATGGAAGAATCCTGGAGATACTAAAAGGTATCAGATAGATTATATAATGGTAAGACAGAGATTTAGGAACCAGGTTTTAAATTGTAAGATTTCCAGGGGCAGATGTGGACTCTGACCACAATCTATTGGTTATGAACTGTAGATTAAAACTGAAGAAACTGCAAAAAGGTGGGAATTTAAGGAGATGGGACCTGGATAAACTAAAAGAACCAGAGGTAGTACAGAGATTCAGGGAGAGCATAAGGGAGCAATTGACAGGAATGGGGGAAATAAATACAGTAGAAGAAGAATGGGTAGCTTTGAGGGATGAAGTAGTGAAGGCAGCAGAGGATCAAGTAGGTAAAAAGACGAGGGCTAGTAGAAATCTTTGGGTAACAGAAGAAATATTGAATTTAATTGATGAAAGGAGAAAATATAAAAATGCAGTAAGTGAAACAGGCAAAAAGGAATACAAACGTCTCAAAAATGAGATCGACAGGAAGTGCAAAATGGCTAAGCAGGGATGGCTAGAGGACAAATGTAAGGAAGTAGAGGCCTATCTCACTAGGGGTAAGACAGATACCGCCTACATGAAAATGAAAGAGACCTTTGGAGATAAGAGAACGACTTGTATGAATATCAAGAGCTCAGATGGAAACCCAGTTCTAAGCAAAGAAGGGAAACCAGAAAGGTGGAAGGAGTATATAGAGGGTCTATACAAGGGCGATGTACTTGAGGACAATATTATGGAAATGGAAGAGGATGTAGATGAAGATGAAATGGGAGATACGATACTGCGTGAAGAGTTTGACAGAGCACTGAAAGACCTAAGTCGAAACAAGGCCCCCGGAGTAGACAATATTCCATTGGAACTACTGACGGCGGTGGGAGAGCCAGTCCTGACAAAACTCTACCGTCTGGTGAGCAAGATGTATGAAACAGGCGAAATACCCTCAGGCTTCAATAAGAATATAATAATTCCAATCCCAAAGAAAACAGGTGTTGACAGATGTGAAAATTACCGAACTATCAGCTTAATAAGTCACAGCTGCAAAATACTAACACGAATTCTTTACAGACGAATGGAAAAACTAGTAGAATCCAACCTCGGGGAAGATCAGTTTGGATTCCGTAGAAACACTGGAACACGTGAGGCAATACTGACCTTACGACTTATCTTAGAAGAAAGATTAAGGAAAGGCAAACCTACGTTTCTAGCATTTGTAGACTTACAGAAAGCTTTTGACAATGTTGACTGGAATACTCTCTTTCAAATTCTAAAGATGGCAGGGGTAAAATACAGGGAGCGAAAGGCTATTTACATTTTGTACAGAAACCAGATGGCAGTTATAAGAGTCGAGGGACATGAAAGGGAAGCAGTGGTTGGGAAGGGAGTAAGACAGTGTTGTAGCCTCTCCCCGATGTTGTTCAATCTGTATATTGAGCATGCAGTAAAGGAAACAAAAGAAAAATTCGGAGTAGGTATTAAAATTCATGGAGAAGAAATAAAAACTTTGAGGTTCGCCGATGACATTGTAATTCTGTCAGAGACAGCAAAGGACTTGGAAGAGCAGTTGAATGGAATGGACAGTGTCTTGAAAGGAGGATATAAGATGAACATCAACAAAAGCAAAACAAGGATAATGGAATGTAGTCTAATTAAGTCGGGTGATGCTGAGGGAATTAGATTAGGAAATGAGACACTTAAAGTAGTAAAGGAGTTTTGCTATTTGGGGAGCAAAATAACTGATGATGGTCGAAGTAGAGGGGATCTAAAATGTAGGCTGGCAATGGCAAGGAAAGCGTTTCTGAAGAAGAGAAATTTGTTAACATCCAGTATTGATTTAAGTGTCAGGAAGTCATTTCTGAAAGTATTCGTATGGAGTGTAGCCATGTATGGAAGTGAAACATGGACGATAAATAGTTTGGACAAGAAAAGAATAGAAGCTTTCGAAATGTGGTGCTACAGAAGAATGCTGAAGATTATATGGGTAGATCACATAACCAATGAGGAAGTATTGAATAGGATTGGGGAGAAGAGAAGTTTGTGGCACAACTTGACCAGAAGAAGGGATCGGTTGGTAGGACATGTTCTGAGGCATCAAGGGATCACCAATTTAGTATTGGAGGGCAGCGTGGAGGGTAAAAATCGTAGGGGGAGACCAAGAGATGAATACACTAAGCAGATTCAGAAGGATGTAGGTTGCAGTAGGTACTGGGAGATGAAAAAGCTTGCACAGGATAGAGTAGCATGGAGAGCTGCATCAAACCAGTGTCAGGACAACAACAAGATTTTGTCTTTTTTTCTCAGATGTTGAAATTGTTTTGTCCAGTGTCTGTAGACGAGCCCAGTAGGGTGAAACGCTGCTTAACAAGACAATGTTGTCCTCGTAAAATCCTTCTGGGTAAATTCAGATAGCTACGGTTAGATGAAAAGTGCACACCACAGTTCTGCATGCCTCCATCGTACCGGTTTGGGGCATTGTACGGAGGTTCCTCTTTCCATTTACGAGGTGACTTCAAAAAGAAAGTTATACATTATTATGGGAGACCAAGTGATTTTTACTGAATGCTGCACTACACCAGACACCCCGAAGTCACGCAGATGCATGACACTAATTTTCAAGATTTCACCAAGTCTCTGCAAATAACGATCGGAACGTCCTGCCACTCTTTCTATTAATAATTTTTGAGAACATTTCCCATAGAGAATATAAGTGGTCTCGATAAAATGTTTTAAAATTGAATTAAAACGGTCTTGACCACAATAAAATATTCATTGGCACTAGTAAACGGTTTAGGTCAAAATGCGACATCTTCAGATCATAAACACTGTGATGGCAGCTGACGACTGTGGATTCGCGACATCTGCTCCGTTCGCCACCACTGCCTGCCGTCATGGTGTATAAAGTATGAAGATTGGTACATTTTGACCGGAACCGGTTACAATTGCCAATAAATATCTTATTACGGCTAAGACCGTTTTTAATTCAATTTTAAATCCTGTTCCATTCCTCGACGATAGATATCCGCTTCTTGGTCATGGAGCCACTCGAAACCCTCTGTGTGAAGGTCTTCATCGTTGGAAAATCTTCCCCCTCTACAGATGTTATTTTATTTCACTAAGGGTGTACGCAACATTGTATTTGATCCATACGCTACCAAAATTTCACGGTGAATGCGCTTTGCCCGCAAGAATAATACTGTCTCTCGTACTTCAAATCTGGAGGACGTTTCCATTTGCCGCGCAGTTTAACTTGAGTGCTACGGTGCACATGTTATTCGTAGCGCAGAACAACTGTGTCTATAGGAAACGGAGAACACGTACTCTCTTCTGACAATGCGTCAATGTTGTTGCGCCTCTCTCAATGTGCAATGACATGTGCGCGGTTACTTTCCGAAGACAAAAACATACCAAAAACACAGCTTCCCAGGCCGAATACAGTGTAGGTAACCTAAAATCCATGGAAAAGAAATAAAAACTTTGAGGTTCGCCGATGACATTGTAATTCTGTCAGAGACTGCAAAGGACTTGGAAGAGCAGTTGAACGGAATGGACAGTGTCTTGAAAGGAGGATATAAGCAAAACGAGGATAATGGAATGTAGTCGAATTAAGTCGGGTGATGCTAAGGGAATTAGATTAGGAAATGAGACACTTAAAGTAGTAAAGGAGTTTTGCTATTTGGGGAGCAAAATAACTGATGATGGACGAAGTATAGAAGACATAAAATGTAGACTGGCAATGGCAAGGAAAGCGTTTCTGAAGAAGAGAAATTTGTTAACATGGAGTATAGATTTAAGTGTCAGGAAGTCGTTTCTGGAGTATTTGTATGGAGTGTAGCCATGTATGGAAGTGAAACATGGACGATAAATAGTTTGGACAAGAAGAGAATAGAAGCTTTCGAAATGTGGTGCTACAGAAGAATACTGAAGATTAGATGGGTAGATCACATAACTAATGAGGGGGTATTGAATAGAATTGGGGAGAAGAGGAGTTTGTGGAACAACTTGGCAAGAAGAAGGGACCGGTTGATAGGACATGTTCTGAGGCATCAAGAGATCACAAATTTAGCATTGGAGGGCAGCGAAGAAGGTAAAAATTGTAGAGGGAGACCAAGAGATGAATACACTAAGCAGATTCAGGAGGATGTAGGATGCAGTTAAGTACTGGCAGATGAAGAACCTTGCACAGGATAGAGTAGCATGGGCAGCTGCATCAAATCAGTCTCAGGACTGAAGAACACAACAACAACAACCCATTGGCATTCAAAACAGCTTCTAGTCGTCTCGGACTGGATAAATACCGATCCTACATGGCTTTCAAGTGAAACTTATACCATTCTACTTACGAAATAGTGGCAAGTTAAAGTAACGATGATGGAGAGGGTAGCGATCACGCATTCTTCTGTCCAAAGTAGACCACAAGATCTCAAGAACATTGAATTTTGGCGACCGTGATGACCAGGGGAGATGAAAAAAATACACACAAAAGCGGTCCACGACGATGCGAGCTGTGTGAAAAAGGGCCCTCCCGTTTTGAAACACAGCTTCAACGTTGGGGAACAAACACTGTACCTAATCAGCTAAAATGGTCACATAATCATTGGCAGTAATGCGACCTTGCGGAGTACCCGTGGGGCTCATGGAACACCGCGATATGGCTACCCGAATCAACACGGAACCCCTGCCAGGTATAACTGTTGGGACGTAACCTCAACTACAATCCGAGAACAGTGTGAAACAAGACCCACCCGACAAACTGACCTCGTTCCATTGCTCCGTAGTCCAGCTTTTATCGCTTTTAGTCCACGTTTTCCTGTTATGGGCGTTTGCGTCACTGATGGGTGGTTTTGGAATTCCAGCTCGCCCTTCATTTGGAGCTCCCTTCGTACAGTGTTTGTACAGAAGACATTCTGTTCTGCAGTTACTTTGGCAGCTGTCGTCCTCTTATTTTCCGTCACAATCCTCTTTATCGGCTGTCTGCCACGATCACTCAACATACAGTTTCGTCCGTATCGTGACGTAGCGGGTGACTTTTATTCCGCTTTCCCTGTGTGCGGTACAAGCCTTCGATATAGTGCCTGTTGAAACACTAAGCACTTTGGCTATCTTGCTTACGTAAGCACCCACCTCACAAACACCAATAATTTCCCCACGTTCGTATTCACTTAGCTCCGACATAATTCACTCAGAACCACACAGAACACTGTTCTGACCACCACTGACATTTACGACGTATTGAAGACGTTGCACAGGTGCCGTTCGTGGTGAAACACAATAGCGCAACCTGCACATTTGCTTAGCGTCCGCATTTATGTTCGAGCATCCATTTCTCGCCGTGTTTCCGTAGTTTTGTCCAATCACTGTATATGCTTATACCGATGTCTATACGCCACAAACCATCTTACGTTGTGTGGTGGACGCTACCTCTCGTACCACTATCATTTTCCCCCCTTCTCCGTTCCAGTCGTGAATTGTTTGTGGAACAGAACGACAGTCGATAAAAATCCGTTCAGCTCTAATTTTTTGGTCGTGGTCATGCCGCGTAGCATATATAGGAGAAAGTACTACACTATGTGATCAGAAGTATCCGGACACCTGGCTGAAAATGACTTACAAGTTCGTGGCGCCCTCCATCAAAAATGCTGGAATTCAGTATCGTGTTGGCCCACCCTTAGCCCTGATGACAGCTTGCACCATCGTAGACATACGTTCAATCACGTGCTGGAAGGTTTCTTGGCGAATGGCAGTCCATTCTTCACGGAGTGTTGCATTGAGAAGAGCTATCGAAGTCGGTCGGCGAGGTCTGGCACAAAGTCGGCGTTCCAAAACATCCCAAAGATAAGGTCAGGACGCTGTGCAGGCCAGTCCATTACAGGGATGTTATTGTCGTGTATCACTCCACCACAGGCCGTGCATTATGAACAGGTGCTCGATCGTGTTGAAAGGTGCAATCGCCATCCCCGAATTGCTCTTCAACAGTGGGAAGCAAGAAGGTGTTTAAAACATCAATGTAGGCCTGTGCTGTGATAGTGCCATGCAAATCGACACGGGGTGCAAGCCCCCTCCATGTAAAACACGACCACACCATAACACCACCGCCTCCGAATTTTAGTGTTGCCACTACACACTCTGGCAGATGACGTTCATCGGGCATTCGCCATACCCACGTCCTGCCATCGGATCGCCACATCGTGTACCGTGATTCGTCACTCCACACAATGTTTCCCACTCTTCAATCATCCAATGTTTACGCTCCTTACACCAAGCGAGGCGTCGTTTGGCATTTACCGGCGTGATGTGTGGCTTATGAGCAGCCGCTCGACCATTAAATCCAAGTTTTCTCACCTCCCGCGTAACTGTCACAGTACTTGCAGTGAACCCTGATGCAGTTTGGAATTCCTGTGTGATGGTCTGGATAGATGTCTGCCTATTACACATTACGACCCTCTTCAACTGTTGGCGGGGTCTGAGGTGCCTTGCAATGATTCGCGCGGCTCCCCCCGTCGGTGGTTCAAAATGGATCAAATGGCTCTGAGCACTATGGGACTTAACTACTGTGGTCATCAGTCCCCTAGAACTTAGAACTACTTAAACCTAACTAACCTAAGGACATCACACACATCCATGCCCGAGGCAGGATTCGAACCTGCGACCGTAGCAGTCGCGCGGTTCCGGACTGCGCGCCTAGAACCGCTAGACCACCGCGGCCGGCCCGTCGGTGGTTCGAATCCTCCCTCGGGCATGGGTGTGTGTGTTGTCCTCAGCATAAGTCAGTTTAAGTTAGATTAAGTAGTGTGTAAGCGTAAAGACCGATGACCTCAATAGTTTGTTCGCATAGGAACTTACCACAAATTTTAAAACAATTTTGATGAACAATACTCAGAAGTCGATCGAACAACTGTTTTGTAAGCCACTTCTTTGTTGGACGAATTATATTTTCTTAAAATTATTGCAGTGAATATGAGCAGAGCACCTGCTTTTCCTGCTATTTGTTTTACGTGGACGTTCTTCTTTAGGTCGCTCCAAACAGTAGCTCCTAGGTGTTTTACGATGGTTACTGCTACCAGTGGTTTTTCACCAATAGCGTAATCGAACAGTAACGGATCTCTTCGCCTACTTACGCGCAGTATGTTACCTTTCGTTGGCATTCAGTGTCAACAGACAGTCTCTGCACCATTCATCTATCGTCTACAGGTCAGTCTGCATTTCACTACAGTCTTCTAGCGTTGCATCCTTCTTGTAGATAACAGCATCGTCTGCAAAAAGCATCATACAGCTTTAGAAGTTATTCACCAGATCATTTATACATGCTGTAAACAGTAATGGTCACATAACAGTTCATTTTGGTACTCCAGAAATTGGCTCTACACCTGTGTATTTTATACAGTTGAGAAATATTGAGTTCTGTCTCTTAAAAAATCTTGAATCTAGTCACAAATCTCGTAAGCTCGTAGCTTGTTAATTATCGAATGCTTTGCGGAATTCAAAGAATGCATCGCCAAAATGGGCGCCTTCGTCTACATCTCACAGCGAGCTGGTTTTAGCAAAATGTCTGTTTACGAAATTGGACAGAAAGTGACTAACGTTGCAGGTAAGTACCTTCCAACATGCACTCTAAAGCTGCACGCTGAATACAGAATATCACGAAGGAAGCGTCGTGCTCAATGTACATCCCGCTGCAACGAAACAAGCAACTACTTTACGGCAACCAACTCGAGATAATAACCCGAGATCTTGTCAACAGACAGCGGTAGTGTAAGTCTCTCGCGAGCGATGTTTTAATTACAAGAGACAGGGAGATAACCGCAGAATACGCAGCTACACAGGGCTGTGCCAGACACGCTCTCTAGGTTGGGGGCTGAGTCAGACGGACGTCGACCGCTCTCGTTTCTCCTGTTATCTATGCTGTCTCCGTCCAGTGGTGTTGAAACCTGTCTACCAGGTTACAGCAGTGCTAATAAATGTGCTGAACAACACTGTACGTGCGTTAAATTTGTAATGGCTTGTAGAGCTCGCTCTGTTCATCTACGAAATCCTGGGCGCCATAGACAAAGACGCCCATTTTGACGACGCGTTCGTTGACTTCCGGAAGGCATTCGATACAGGGTTCAAATGGCTCTAAGCACCATGGGACTTAACATCTGAGGTTATCAGTCCCCTAAACTTAGAACTACTTAAACCTAACTAACCTAAGCACATCACACACATCCATGCCACATGCAGGATTCGAACCTGCGACCGTAGCAGCAGCGCGGCTCCGGATTAAAGCGCCTAGAACCGCTCGGCCACAGCGGCCAGCATTCGGACAGGGCATTCGATACAGTTCCGCACCGTACTTTACTGAGCAAAATATGATTTTGCCGAGACCCGGACCAGATTTGAGGTTGTATACAGGACTTCTCTACAAATACAAATCAACATGTCGTTCCTAAAGTAACAAAATCGACAGAGGTGAAAATAATTTCTGGCGTACCAGTCGGAGTGTTGTAGCGTCCTTACTGTTTACAATTCATAGTAATGATCTAGCGAATAGCGTACGAAGCTCCGTGTTGCTACTCACGAACGAATCTGTTGTCTGTAGGAAGACTGCAGCGCCAGAAGATTATAGCGAAATACAGGAAGTCTTCTTTCTGTGGGGAACTCTGAAGGACAACGTCTACTCCACAAAGCCACATACACTGGATGACATGAGAGAAGCGACTGTGAATCCATTCCAATGACAACCATAACACAAGAGTGCCGATTTCTTCCTCGGCGTTGAAGACGCTGTATCACTGCCGATGGAATACATTTTGAAAATCTGCGACAGTAAAACATAATCAGTAATGTCGCGACTACCTATATGACTTAAAAATTCATAGTTTTTGTTATTTTTCTTCGAGTTATTAAAGTTCAGTGTAAACTGTTTGTGGGGCACCTCATGTACATCATCCATCTTTTTACTAAAGGACTAGAGGTTGCAACATTAAATGGGGGCCATCTTGTTAAACCTTATGGCATCATTTAGTGATCTACAACAACTCAGGGTGTATCGGGAATCAATCACTGAATTCTGGTTTCACAAGATATTAGTCATAAGCGGCTTTTCTTTGCGTGCTATTAGGTTCTAGGTCCAGTCAAGACAGATGAACAGGAGCTATTTCGCCGATTGCTGTTGGTTACATATCGTCCAAATAGATTTTGCAAATTATCATGATTATACGTCAAAGAGATAATCATGAAATACATTTTGAGGCAGATGGTTTACAGATTCTCTAAATACTCAGGCAACAACTACAAAAGTGATGGAACATCCTCTTCGCACCGCTGGATGCTATGAGCAGAAAGCTAACACATGTTCAACTAAATTCACAGCCCTTTATATATCGGTACTCGCCGTGTAACATTCAAGTATTTTCTACGCAAACCCATTTCTTTTCCGTTGTGCTGAATTACGAAAGGTACGTGTGTGTGTGTTATTGTTTGAGTTCATCTATACAAATTACATAGCGTTTCCAAATTATTTTTATGGGGAATGAGAATTATACATTTTGCATGGTTTGAAGGGTTCAGGGCTTGACTGTCACTACTAATGGGAGTAATCGTTGCTTTTTATCACAACACATGCGTTTCAGTATGTGGAATTTTGTTGTATCTTCCATAGTTTTGCTACAAAGTAAAAACTGTTGTACGACCTTTTGCAGTTAGTACAACACAACTAAACTTACAGAAACTTCTAAATACAATTGGTAAATCTTTGTTATGGAATTTAATCTGAACTTTCACATGGTATTGTCAAAACGATTGTGTATCGCACCGTTTGTGAGAGACTACCCTAATTTACTTAATTAACGAAACATATAATTCAACAGTTAGCAGTGTTCAGTGGTTGACATTTGATACATCGCTCCTCAGTGAATATACCTACTTTCAATTGCTATTTTTTTACTGTGATTTTGGAAATTATATGAATTCAAAAAATGTTGAAATGTGTGTGAAATCTTATGGGACTTAGCTGCTAAGGTCAGCAGTCCCTAAGCTTACATTCCTGGTTTCGATTCCCGGCGGGGTCAGGGATTTTCTCTGCCTCGTGATGACTGGGTGTTGTGTGATGTCCTTAGGTTAGTTAGGTTTAAGTAGTTCTAAGTTCTAGGGGACTGATGACCATAGATGTTAAGTCCCATAGTGCTCAGAGCCATTTGAACCCTAAGCTTACACACTACTAGGCCTAAATTATCCTAAGGACAAACACACACACACATGCCCAAGGGAGGACTCGAACCTCCGCCGGGACCAGCCGCACAGTCCATGACTGCAGCGCCTCTGACCGCTCGGCTAATTCCGCGTGGCTATATGAATTCAAGCATGTGTAACTCCTAATGTAAAAAACATACAAATGGTACCCATGTGCCACTAACCATGTTTAAGAAATATCTTTACTTTTGAGGATCTGTCCCTAGAGTCGCGAGTGTGGTTCTATGAGTTCTTTTGTAGTACATAAAAGTAACTTGGAACTGTTCTAACTACCGCTTAAGGGGCTCCGGAAAGGCTCAAAATCATGAAAAGTTCAATTTTTACTTTTTTGCGTTTTCTGAATCTGCAGACTATTACCTTTTAATGGATATATAATTTATTCAATTCCGAAGACTACAACTATTTTTAAATTTTTTTTGAAATGAGTTCTACATGGGCGTGACCCACTGTGGCGCTGTTAAACTGCTGTCAAATGGTGTTATTATTAACGTCCGTGTTCATCAGGTGCATTTTAGTGATGTGAGATAAAGTATGTGTTGTGGCTAACCTGTGATGGTTCAATATATATCGCTGGTGTGATTGTCGATTGTTTCATGTTTATTTACTCTGTCGTTATCTCGAAAATATTCGTAATTAATTCTGTTTCTTGAGTCTCTGTTTTGTTGAAGTATAATAATGAGTAAAAGTAAAGTTATTAGAAATCCTCTGAAGGCTTTTAAGAAAAGGAGAAATGTTGGAAAGCCAAAGGTATGTGTTATTACTGTAAACAATAAAGACGATAACCAAGTGAGTGAACCTAACCTCTCAAGTACACCTGTCCATAGCAGTCAAAGTGGGAAAGAAAATACTTCACAGAAGAAGCTTGGTTCAATGAGAGAAACTATGAATGTTTCATGGGCGAATCGGATGTGAATGAAATATTTGATATGTCGGTTCTCAAAGGAATTTTTTCAAACTGTGTAAGATGTACTCATTGTAGTGAAGTTGGTCTGGAACTCTCCATAATAAAGCACGTAGGACTTGCTAGTGAAATACAACTGAAATGTGATAAGTGTTCATACGGCCACCTTTTGGAACAGTGTTGCAGTAACTGCAACTGAAGAAAATGGTAGCAAAATCTACGAACACAACAACGAGCGATGCTTGCTTTAGACAAGTAACGCCTTCGGGCTGCAGACAGGGCTGTAAAGAGTCTAGAAATACAAGCAAGAGTAAACAGGAGGAGGAACAAGAGGAAGCTGGAGGAGGAGTTTGCAGAGGATGAAGATAATCCATCCTATGGACCTGGAATGCACTAAAAAGTTAGTCCAATCTTTGTCGCTCGATTCCCAAAACTTTTATTTTCTCATACTAATTACATGTTTTCTAAGAATCTTCCAAACATATTTGTTTCAAACTTTCAGTAAATGTTACACAGTACCTTCTGCATAATTTAACACAGCCTTTTTCCAAAAAACTGTATATTTTTGAATATATAAATAAAAAATTGCAAAAAAATGTTGTGAATTTTCATTACAATTGAAAAAAAATCATCTTTAATAACTGAACTAAAATTTTGTAAAATCCCTGTGTTAAGTTGTAGCCCATATTCCAATAAATAATCTGTAAAAAGTTCAACTTACTACCTCAAATACCTTGTGAGGAAAGATGTAATTTATAAGCGTTATTTTAACATTGCAAGTATAGGGCGTTGCGGAGCCCCTTAACCTAGTATAGAGGAGTGCGTGAAACACGCACACTCATTTTCTATTAAATTAAGAAAACCTGTTAACTTTTCAGTGGTGAAGAATGCCGCAGCGTTGTGCAGTAAACTGCTGCCCGAGGTCAGAGGGTGGTAATATGTTTTTCCGAAATCCACAACGAGAAAGAACTGCGAAAGACGCAAAACATGGCTGTGTCGAATTGGAAGGAATGATACATTTCTGTACGAGTCTGCTAAATGTATTTGAAATAAACGAACGTTTTTCTCATTGTGCATTACCCAAATTTACGTATTCCATTCTGTAGTATGCAGAAGTAATATACAGCCGTAGTGTCATTGGTGGAGTACTGGACAGAAAATTTAATGCTTTACTGTCTTCTTATATTTACTTTATTCGCACCACAATCATGTACGTGCATTAAATTCTGTATCATATTACATTGCAAAACCTATTTTCATTTATTAGCTTTATTTTGCACTTGATTAATTTTAGATGAATCACAAGGTTGGTGTTAGGAATCTGTATATCATGCCTGATGTAGCTCTTATTCTGAAGAATCTGAGAAACCATTTAAGAATTTCCGAACACATTACGCTTCCCAAACTATTTGTTCAATCGATAATTTGCCACTCAAATTTGTCTCCATTGAGCTTGTTGTAAGGCTACAGAATCTTGACAAAGAGTAAAAGATTGAACATTGCTTGAAACCTACGAGTAATTGTAACGAAATCAGGGCATTACATTCTTTGAATGCCTCTGTGCATGTAGTAATTGTTCTAATACACCACTGGCCATTAAAATTGCTACACCAAGAAGAAATGCAGATGATAAACGGGTATTCATTGGACAAATATATTATACTAGAACTGACATGTGATTACATTTTCTCGCAATTTGGGTGCATTGATCCTGAGAAATCAGTACCCAGAACATTCACCTCTGGCCGTAATAACGGCCTTGATACGCCTGGGCATTGAGTCAAACAGAGTTCGGATGGTGTGTGCAGGTACAGCTGCCCATGCAGCTTCAACACGATACCACAACTCATCAAGAGTAGTGACTGGCGTATTGTGACGAGCCACTTGCTCGGCCACCATTGACCAGACGTTTTCAGTTGGTGAGAGATCTGGAGAATGTGCTGGCCAGGGTAGCAGTCGAACATTTTCTGTATCCAGAAAGGCCTGTACAAGACCTGCAACATGCGGTTCTTCCAATATCCTGCTGAAATGTAGGGTTTCACAGGGATCGAATGAAGGGTAGAGCCACGGGTCGAAACACATCTGAAATGTAACGTCCACTGTTCAAAGTGCCGTCAATACGAACAAGAGGTGACCTAGACGTGTAACCAATGGCACCCCATACCATCATGTCGGGTGATACGCCAGTATGGCGATGACGAGTACATGCTTCCAATGTGCGTTCACCGCGATGTCGGCAAACACGGATGCGACCATCATGATGCTGTAAACAGAACCTGGATTCATCCGAAAAAATGACGTTTTGCCATTTGTGCACCCAGGTTCGTCGTTGAGTACACCATCGCAGGCGCTCCTGTCTGTGATGCAGCGTCAAAGGTAACCGCAGCCATGGTCTCCGAGTTGACAGTCCATGCTGCTGCAAACGTCGTCGAACTATTCGTGCAGATGGTTGTTGTCTTGAAAACGTCCCCATCTGTTGACTCAGGGATCGAGACGTGGTTGCACGATCCGTTACAGCCATGCGGATAAGATGCCTGTCATCTCGACTGCTAGTGATACGAGGCCGTTGGGGTCCAGCAGGGCGTTCCGTATTACCCTCCTGAACCCACCGATTCCATATTCTGCTAACAGTCATTGGATATCGACCAACGCGAGCAGCAATGTCGCGATACTATAAACCGCAATCGCGATAGGCTACAATCCGACCATTATCAAAGTCGGAAACGTGATGGTACGTATTTCTCCTCCTTACACGGGGCATCAAAACAACATTTCACCAAGCAACGTCGGTCAACTGCTGTTTGTGTATGAGAAATCGGTTGGAAACTTTCCTCATGTCAGCATGTTGTAGGTGTCGCCACAGGCGTCAACGTTGTGTGAATGCTCTGATAAGCTAATTATTTGCATATAACAGCATCTTCTTCCTGTCGGTTAAATTCCGTGTCTGTAGCACGTCATCTTCGTGGTGTAGCAATTTTAATGGCCAGTAGTGTATGTGGGACATCATCTGATAGCAACTCTAGCGTCATCCACAAACAGCATCAACCGTCTCTATATTGACAGCCGTGAAACTCCATCCCACGAACTAACGTCCGCCACTTGTACAACAGATCACATGCACGTTTGCATTCTTGCTTTCAACATCGTGGCGGTTACACCGGTTATTAATGTACCAGCATTTCACATTTGCAATGAATGGCTTCTCGCACTTATATTAACCGATGCCCTTGCAATGTTAATCACTTATGTATGTTACCTAGACAAATTTATTCCCGAAATGTCATTGCTCTACATTAATTATTTTTTGGTGTTGTGATTTTTTTTCGATAGTGTATTCATGAAAGTCACCAACTTAATTTGAATGAGTGGACAAGAGTCCGAATTCGATCATTCCGAATGCGAACCAGTGTCTTTGCCACCCTACTCGGCTCTGAAGCAGTTTCGGTTCCAACTAGAGATTATGAAAATTTCTGTGGCGTCCTTGGGCGCCACAATGCCGTGACGCATCGACAGTCTGTGCGTTGTATTTCTGTTCTTTTCCTGTTTGGTAAGTCGTACCAGCAACATCCTGGAAACAGTTTCGTGGATGGCACGTACATCACTCAGCATTCTTTCAATGAATCTATCTTGCTTTCGCTTTATCCACAGCTATAATCACGCTATTATTCCGCCTCAGAATCGCTCCATATGGCCACAGCTAGATATTAGACAGTTGTGACTTATTTTAGTGACTGCTCGGTGATGGGTTAATAAAACAGTATCGTATATTTTTGGTCTACCTGTGCGCGTTGCATAATTTAGGGTGTATTGAGGGTCAGCTGCTAATCATTACACCAAACAGGGCTTCTTGCGTTTCTTGCTAAATTTATAAGTATGCGTCCTGTATGCATCGTAAGCGAACAGCCACTACTGATGGTTATGAAAATAAACGAATACAGAGAGTCAGTTCTCTAAAACTGAACAGGTTATCATTGGGGTGGAATGTAGTTACGGCCACAGTCTAAAATAAGTCGCAACACGCCCCCTCGTTTTTGTTACAGCGATAGCAGCGCTCCAAACGGCCAGTAAACGACACTTCAGAATACGGTATCGTAAATTAACCCTTATATTGATTTGTAACATAGTTTGTAAAATAGGGAGCCTACGTAGTGCCATAAAAATCGACAATAACTACACAATGTCACCACATTTGTCATTCTTTAGTATCCAAAGGATCTTGGGATATACGAATAGGCACATTACAGAACAGTTCATTTACGATTCTCTTGTAGCTAATAGGATTTACTGAATAAAGTCATCCTTTAATAACGAACAATTCCTGGTAAAAACCAGAAGACCTGATCTTTTGCAAAAATCGTATAGCCAGCGAAAAAAGCGGAGTTTTGTTCCCTACACTTTGCACCAAATCAGTGAATGTGGAACGTGGAAAACAATCTGCATTATTTAACGTACCAAATAATCCACCACAACTGTAGCTCAAGGGAAAACCAAGCAGCCTTGGTAATAAATTATCAAAAACAATAAAATTGTTTCTCAATACAGAAGAAACCAAATCCACAATTGTTGCTAAATCTGAGCCACAAATGGGTTGAATATTTAACTCGTTCGCTTTTGGAGCAAATTAAAAAAATTCAGTGAATTGAACAGGCAAACCGTTAGAATCCATGAAAATTTTTAAGTGTCGAGGAAAATGTCTGTGATAATAAAAGCAGACAACAACAGAAATATTAAGCTTCTCATACATGGCATATTTTTTTTTTCCTTGCATTAAGCGGGATAAGGTGCAGATGTACAGAAAATCGAAAGTATTTCTTCATGAATAAGTTGTACCTTATGTCATTGAATCGGTGTGATTCGGCTGTTTTAACATATAATTCATGTACCCTGGTAATTTACGAACGCATAGAAAGCAAAAATGTAACATGTATTTCGTTAATTAAATAGAAAATAATTAAAAACAAACATTGTCCTTACGACCCATGTGACTGTGTGCTTTCTCACCACTTGGAGCGCTAGTGTCGCTCCTGCTGTCGATTGGTAACAACTTTAGCACCAGAGAGTGTCGTGACTGTATGTATTAGACTGATTCACAAGTGTGAATGTTAATCTATGGCTTTGAGCATAGAGTAAATATCTCTGGAGTAAGCATTCACATGCGCAGAACAGATTTTGTGTTGTCAACATACATTGCCGGCCTGGTCACGTGATCTCGGGACGTCGTGTGTTTGTCCGTATAGCGCACTGTATATTTAAAATGTCACTACATCCCTAGTACGGACGGTTCTTTTCGTACGTGTCGTGGATTATTTATATATGTTGCGCAGACATTTTAACAGTATCCATTTGATACCGGGAATAAACCAGCTACGTAACTTTTAAGGGCAAATGATATTACATTCTGCTTCTTTGCGATAGGTTTCACAGTTCAGATGCACTCGATTTTTGGTAGTTTACGGTATGATACGGCACTTTATAGTATTACAGAGCCTGACGTACATTTTTGCAGTGATAGTCCTGCAAAACGAGTTGACAGTACGCTAGTACTTTTGCAAGTGTCCAAAAAACACCGAATTTGCCACACATTAGCGATTATTCCCTGCTAATTCGTCCTTTTTTCTTGTATTTCTGCGTATTTATTTTCTCGTTTTTGCGACATAAAGCACAATTTTTCTTACTGGTGCCGCTTTGAGGTATTTATTTAACGCATTTTAAGTACTTGCTCCCAGTTAATTAAATAAATAGTAGACTGCGTAATCTATATACATAATCGACAGGTCACTGATAAATGCATGGAGGATAGTATTTACAGAAACAACTAACCATTCCCTTTCCTGTTCCACTAGCAAATTTACGAGAGGAAGCGATTGTTTGTAAGCTTTTGTACGAGTCGTAATATCTGTTATATAGTCATAAAATCGCAGAAAAATAGGTCTACAGAATCAAGCCTTAATTATAAGGCGTCTCGAAATTTTTAAACATATGCAGTGTCTCTTACTAATATGATAACTATAATTAGAGCAACATAGTATGTACCCATGAAAAGTTACTATCCCTCCTCTCACATATTTTTCTTTGCATCCGTAGCAACAAGAGTAATTCACCCTCGCTATTACACTATCAACAAGCGGTGAAACACAACAAAAACTCTTGATATTATAAACTTCAAACGCTGCAGAAAGCACACACGCACAGCGAAGTCCCGAATACACGTGGCAATCCTGGTTTAATGTTGACAACATGCGCAGAACGCAATGCTCACTCCAGAGATATTTACTCTATGGCTTTGAGTGAAGTTAGTTATCTACGTCTGACATGGCGGTAACGATAAGGAAGGTTCTTTTTTATGTTAGTTTTTGTTTGTTGTTGTCTGTCGTGATCGCTGTACCGTTGTTCTACATGATGGGTGCATCCTCTCACGCTCCAGACGTTTTCTGGTTTTTGACAGCGACAAGCCCCTACATGTGGGCCATAACCGGCATAGTATCTTCTGTGGCAGTGTCTATAACTGGAGCGGCATTGGGCATTTATACGACTGGAACCAGCATCGTTGGTGGCAGTGTGAAGGCTCCGCGCATCCAGACGAGGAATCTCATCTCGATCATTTTTTGTGAAGCAGTTGCTATTTATGGCATCATCACAGCTATAATTCTCAGTGGCGCAATGAAGGAATTCCAACTGGATGAAGCAGAAAGTAATCCAGCATTTAAAGAGAGAAACTGGTTTTCTGGTTATTTGATTTTCGGTTCTGGGCTCAGCGTGGGGCTGGTGAATTTGTTTTCCGGTTTGTCCGTTGGGATTGTTGGATCAGGAGCAGCATTAGCAGACGCCGCCTTTCCAATAGTATTCGTCAGAATGCTTATTATTGAGATATTTGCGAGTGCAATTGGATTGTTTGGTCTGATTGTTGGAGTTTACTTAACTTCTAAAATACATATGGGTGACTAACAAAGAAATTGGGTGAATTGTTAACGTTGTCTTGTCACAGAACGTAATTACTGTTACTTCAGCAGTTATCTTAAAACTGTAGATACTAGTTATATAAGAGGAATTGTAAATGTAGGATTACGTGTACTCGGTTAGTTCTGTTAGTCATTATGTATTGTCTTCTATTAGTGTACTATATAATACTTAATTTTACGTGTATGGAACCCTGGAGAAAGTGTGTCAATTTCTTATCATTAATACGATTTATGTTATCTCAAGTATCGAAAATATACTAACGCTTTTATTATTAAACGTTCTATTAGCTTTTTCCGAAATAATATCTTGTTGTAATGAACCTGCCATTTTCGTAAATTGCCTTTTTTATGAGTCGTAATTCATATGTACCATACATTTTGACGTTCAGTTAACGTCTGGATTTTACATAACTTTATCATGCCTGATTCAAAGACTAACAGTAATATACCAGGTATTAGTTATATAGTAAGGTTACTTTCTTCATCACAATGTCATCTCTGTGTAAGGAAGATTCTGCTTTGACGGACCATATTTAGCACAAACAATGAGGCATATGCTACGCACCTGTTTGTTTCAGGAAATACATTTTTAACGAAATATGTAAAAAATTATGTTCCTATTATTATTCATCTTTTTGAAGATATATGCATGTCCCTTGTGTTATCAAGAATACATATTTGTCTGCTGTGACGTTTACATGACAGTAATACCGTAGTATGAGGCATAGTATTAATAGGAAGCGCAATGTAAGAAATAAGTATTTCAGATATTAATTACTACATACTTTGTTACATATTCACACTTTCCTTTTCTCCAAAAATTTTAATGTTTTCCCAAAATCTTTTAAGAGTCAAGATCCAAAGTAAAAACACGTTATCATTTAATGTGTTTTTATTTACAATCGTGACTACTAAAATGTTTGTAAAAAATTTTAATCATTGAAAAATTTAGATCGCTTTCCTCCATCTGATTGTGTTAGGAATTAAGATTTTTTTCCGTACGACACCATTATGTTTTGTGCTTTACAAGCAAGATAGACTGTTCGCGTACTGTCGCTCTCTGAATAATAATCTAAAGGAATACACAAATGGTCTTCATGGGTATCAAGCGAAAATTGTAGCACAAAATCAGTCTAAACAACAGTGATATTCAATTAACTGTTACCAACTTATACATTTCAGAAGAATCAGTCGGTCTCAGAGAAACTTTATGACCCATTTACGTTTTACCAAATTAAATTTTTTTGTGTGTTTTTCTACCTAGGGTACACAGTTTAAAATTTGCATATATTTTCCCTTTAACTGAAATTAATCTGAATGACGTTACTCATGCCAACTTTTTTTATACGGTACTGGCATCTTAACGTCCATATTCTACAAACGTCCATATTCTACCAAGTAACAAAGAGCGTTGTAAATTCGGAGGATACTCTGTTGCGGAACAGTAGGGAATATCAGTATTAAAATTGGTAATAAAAGAGATTTCATTTTCACAGCTGGTACATTAGTGTGTTTCAAAACACGATTAAAGCTCTGATTTTCTTAAAGAATAAATATGTTTTATACAACTGTAAAACATTCAGTGAATTGAATGAAACACAACTCAATCTTCTGTTACTGTTGATATTACGAGCATGGACTGTCGAGTGCACACTTCTTCCTCGTGTGATTCTCAATTCTCATTTAAAACGTTGCAAATTACCGCACTTGTTCTCTGCCCTCGTCCCCCACCATATTCCCATCTCAAACGTCTTGCAGCAGTACACTTCTCGCTGCTAACAAAGACTCGTGATGTTCCATGCAAAAAGTCATTATTTTCGCTTTGTCATTTCTACCTGCAACATTATTCAAGTAACTGTTATTATCCGTCTACGTTTTCTCTACCTCTCGACTCCTTCGTTACGAATCTGCAGAAATTAGAACAGCTAGGCTGACCATTCGTCCCGGTTTTGCTGGGACAGGCCGATTTTCACATAATTGCCCTCGTGTCCCGAGAAAACCATTCGGGACACCCAGCTGTCCCGGTTTGTAATCGAGAAACAAAATACGTTCAATAATATACTCATTTAATTAAATATTTGAGAAAAACTAGTTTCCTAAACATAGAACGTTATAGAAATACATATTTTTACAATACCTCCTATAGACTTAATCGCATTTAACTGTTCTTGTGCCTAAAGAGATGCGTTGAAAAGAAAAACCTCTTAACTTGCCGACCTTCCACTTTATGGCCCTCAAGACAAGTGAAACTAAAACCAAAGGAGGTATAAAGGTACATCACTTAAGCCATTTCTCCTAACGAGACTGCAGCCACGTGGAAGTTAATTTTACGAAGAATGTGTGCGATGCGGCTTGTGTTAATAGTGCTTATTGAATATTGCTTCGCATATATGTACACTTGCACCACAATCTGCAGTCAAACGAAATATTTAAATTTTAGTATGAAATGTATAATATGTATCTGATTATTGACTGGTAACATTACACAGTTTCTAGGTTTAACAAATTGTATCGACGTACCTACTGACTAAATATTGCAGAAACCATATCCGAGCCATGACAACAAAAAGTATAGAGCAGTCTTTTTTATTGCTAAAGAACAGAATTTTATTTATGTGTAATGTACCTACTTATTGCTTTCGAATTCACAAAATGAAGATAAATGCTTGCTATGGATTTTCCACATGCTGCATCGTCTTAGGCCTAGTATCGATTTCAAAATATCACAAAAGGTGACGAAAAAGGTAAGCGTAAGTGTAGCAATAAAGTTACCCATAAACACAAACATTTGTGTTTTTCTCTTTGAAATTTGGTCAGCCAAGACTTCGTGCAAAAAAGCATATTTCCCAACGTCTGCAACCAAACATATAGCACGGTAGCAAACAAACGTGTATTCTGAGCGAAAAAAGTGACTCGGTAGATCTTATATCCCAGAAGCCATTCAGAATCAGACCTCCTGAAAGAGTTTCGGCGTCGATTCGTATGCAACGTTCGTTGCGTCTGCATTTCCGGCAGGAAGCTCAAAACAGCTTCTATTAATATTATTGGCAGACATTAGTGAAATATTCTGAGATATCTTCTTCCGCTCTTTGAAGTGTCGTTTCGTTGTGTGGAGCATCTTTTCTCAACTCCCTGCATGCCCGCTCAGAAAGCATAAAAATGCTAAACTCCTCGTGACAAAACTTCTGGATCTTAACATTTTTATTACCTCTCAGCCATTATTAAAGGTTTCGTTCATTTTCTCATTGTTTTTCAAAAGCGTTACAGGGTTCAGAGCAATACATCAGCTCATACAACCACATTGACCAACTGCTGATAATTTTACTATGTATGCACATGAGCAACTGGGAACTCGGTATTTTCTTGTGTAAGATACGTACGTAACAAAGTATCTTGTTAGGAGCCCCTGGGATTCGTTCATTTACGAGCGAATGCATTAACTGCCTAATGGCAGAACTGATTCGTCGCTCCAGAAGTCCGTAACAGGTTGCGGGCAGACACTGGGCAGAAATCCCCGGATAGTCAAAATCCAGTAAACCATGGATTGTTTAAAGAATTGAACCCCCATGTATAAAAAAGCTTTAAAAGTCTGTTTACTTTACAAATGAGTTAAGGTGTTAAATATTTGACGCAAAGCATGTAAGCGAGAAAAAGTTTAGAAAAGACACGAAATTTTGTTTAAAGTGGTGCTCTCATTGTGAAACACCAGATGAATATATGCTGGGTAATTTCCGCTCCATTTCGCATCTCAGTGTTTATGAATTCATATGTCTTGAACTATGTGTCGTACAGTTATATAATTTTGCAGGTACATTCAGTGGTACGCGTAAATGCTATCTGCAAAGTGTGTTGAGAATAGAGGCAGTAGTAACGAAGTAGCAAATTGAAATGTCATGCCCGACGCTGAAGTTTTATGCAAAGCTAGCTTTTCACGCATCTCATTGTTTATGACGTCACATCTCCTGAACTAAGCGTCTAGCTATAATATAATTTACCTGGTACGCTCAGTGGTATAGGTGGATACCGCCTGCAACATGTTTTTGCAAACAGAGTTGGTATTAAAGAAGTAATAAATTAAAACATCTTGCTTGATGCCGAAGTTTTACTGCATACTTGCATACTTTGTTCCATTCATTCTGTTATGTCACATGGAATCATATTTTGGGATAGCGCGTCAAACCGAGCAACAGGTTTTTGAGTGAAAAAACGTGTAATAAAACTCATTTTTGGTGTAAATTCAAGAACGTCATATACAGGCCTGTTCAACGACCAAGATATTCTAACCACTGTTTTTCAGTATTTATATTCCTTAACGAAAATTGTTGCAAATAACATGTCCCGATTTTCAACCAATGGTACAATACATAGTATTAACACCGGGAAGAATAACAATCTACATGTTGTTGTTGTTGTTGTGGTCTTCAATCCTGAACTGGTTTGATGCAGCTCTCCATGCTACTCTATCCTGTGCAAGCTTCTTCATCTCCCAGTACCTACCGCAACCTACATCCTTCTGAATCTGCTTAGTGTTTTCATCTCTTGGTCTCCCTCTACGATTTTTACCCTCCACGCTGCCCTCCAGTATTAAATTGGTGATCCCTTGATGCCTCAGAGCATGTCCTACCAACCGGTCCCTTCTTCTTGTCAAGTTGTGCCACAAACTCCTCTTCTCCCCAATTCTGTTCAGTACCTCCTCATTAGTTATGTGATCTAACCATCTAATCTTCAGCGTTCTTCTGTAGCACCACATTTCGAAAGCTTATATTCTCTTCTTGTCCAAACTATTTATCGTCCATGTTTCACTTCCATACATGGCTACTTCCTGACACTTAAATCTATACTCGATGTTAACAAATTTCTCTTCTTCAGAAACGCTTTCCTTGCCATTGCCAGTCTACATTTTATATCCTCTCTTCTTCGACCATCATCAGTTATTTTGCTCCCCAAATAGCAAAACTCATTTACTACTTTAAGTGTCTCATTTCCTAATCTAATTCCTTCAGCATCACCCGACTTAATTCGACTACATTCCGTTATCCTCGTTTTGCTTTTGTTGATGTTCATCTTATATCTCCTTTCAAGACACTGTCCATTCCGTTCAACTGCTCTTCCAAGTCCTTTTCTGTCTCTGACAGAATTACAATGTCATCGGCGAACCTCAAAGTTTTTATTTCTTCTCCATGGATTTTGATACCTACTCCGAATTTTTCTTTTGTTTCCTTTACTGCTTGCTCAATATACAGATTGAATAACATTGGGGAGAGGCTACATCCCTGTCTCACTCCCTTCCCAACCACTGCTTCCCTTTCATGTCCCTCGACTCTTATAACTGCCATCTGCTTTCTGTACAAATTGTAAATAGCCTTTCGCTCCCTGTATTTTACCCCTGCCACCTCCAGAATTTGAAAGAGAGTATTTCAGTCAACATTGTAAAAAGTTTTCTCTAAGTCTACAAATGCTAGAAACGTAGGTTTGCCTACCATAATCTTTGTGCTAAGATAAGTCGTAGGGTCAGTATTGCCACACGTGTTCCAATATTTCTACGGAATCCAAACTGATCTTCCCCGATGTAGGCTTCCTCCAGTTTTTCCATTCGTCTGTAAAGAATTCGCGTTAGTATTTTGCAGCTGTGACTTATTAAACTGATAGTTCGGTAATTTTTAGATCTGTCAACACCTGCTTTCTTTGGGATTGGAATTATAATATTCTTCTTGAAGTCTGAGGGTATTTCGCCTGTCTCATACATCTTTCTCACCAGATGGTAGAGTTTTGTCAGGACTGGTTCTCCCAAGGCTGTCAGTAATTCTAATGGAATATTGTCTACTCCCGGGGCCTTGTTTTGACTCAGGCGTTTGAAGTTCTGTCACATCTACATAAAGACCTAAAATCACTTATGTTGGTCCGGAAGGGGTCCAATACTCAGGAACAAATAGTTTCAATAAATTGCCAGCAACCATTGAAGCAAAGTTTAAGCTGAGTTTGAAAGACATTTTGGTAGGCAACTTCTATTCTATGGACGAATATCTTAACAGGAACTGTTAGACCAGCTTAAGTAAAAGTCTCTATTAGTTTTCAGTTTTGACAGCACTTAGTCTCAACAGTCAAGATTAGGCATTTTGTATACGATAAATTTATTAAAAGTGCATAAGTAAGTCTCATTCTGACAGTGTATTAATTCTGTAAATAAAAGCAGTTCCAGTTTACTGTAATATCTCGACAATCTCCTGAAAAATGATCAGGGGAGTGAGTATTATATGCAGATGTTCTATGCTTTTTATGGTATACCTTCTGACATGCTCCACACTCGGTAGAATCATCTCATTTTAGGGTCTATGGAACGAAATCTGAATCTAACCCAACCAGCGAAAATGTAGTATGAGATTTTTTTTCCTTTCGTCATTCTGTGGAGGGTGTCAGCGAGAAAAATTTTCATAAAGGTTTGAAATTATGTTTGTTGGCACTCGCTAAAGTGAACTCATTGTCAAATAATGTATGAATATGTTCTGGGTAATTTGCGCGTAATGAAGGGCATAACACGCTTTCTAAGTGTAATACTTGTCTCGTTGTGTAAAGCCTGTAACATAAAATTATACCTCTTAATGATTTGATCATGACAGCGTTTTAAATTAAGTCAATAATTATATGAAATATTGAAGATCAAATGTTTCTTGCCCTTGTAAGAAGTTAGACAGGCGACCTGCAACTGTGACAGTGTACCAAGAACCGCGTTAGTGGGTTAGTAATACAGATAAAGTAAAAGAGCACATTATTAGTCACTCCTGTAATGAACAGTTCTATGGACTTCCATATGTCAAGTCAGATTAAGATGGAGGTTGACACTAAACAGATTTTAACTTTTACTTTGTATACAGGGTGAAGGGAAAATGTCGCATTTGGCGGTCGGCACGCTATTCCTCAGTCACGTTTCAAGACAGAAGTGTATATAGCAAAACCTACTCCCACCAATAGGTTTAATTAAAAAATGATTTAAAAAGTGAGGCTCTGGCAATGTTGTATCTGCGTCCAGCGTGGCCAAGAACACTTAGCATGAACTCTACACTGTCCAGAACTGTCCTATTAGCTCATTAGCCGGCACGGTAGCTCAGCGTGTTCGGGCTGAGGGGTAGCTACCCCCTGTAATAAAACAACTGCGTGAAGGGATCAACGTAGAACCCGAACGGGTGTCATCGGACGTCCACCCTGAAGGAATTCAACAATATAGAACAAAATGAGATTTAAAAAAAGAAAAGAAAGTTAGACAAGGCTGTGCCCTGGGAAAGTTCGCTGATGTTCGAGTGGCGTTTGTGCCAAACTTTCTTTTTTAAGTTAAAGCATCAAACTTTATCCAATTTACACCTCTACAATGTGATATATTGTTTATTTCTTTCTGTTACT
Organism: Schistocerca americana; assembly: GCF_021461395.2. Lineage (NCBI taxonomy): Eukaryota > Metazoa > Arthropoda > Insecta > Orthoptera > Acrididae > Schistocerca > Schistocerca americana. Next base: position 258,370,422 of record NC_060123.1, read on the forward strand.
GTTACCTTTATTTAGACATTAAGACATAAAGTAAACTTCTTACAGACGTAATCGACCACTTCGTGTCGTCCATGATAGAAGTAGAGCCTATAGAAAGTAATAGTGGATACAGAACACCGTCTGTATCCATTGAGATACAGAAAACACAATAGGTAGGCTACACTAGATCGCACTTTATGCTACGCACAATAATTCAGTTCTGTATATTTGACGTTCAGGCTTATCTTCACAGAGCAGGTACATATACGGACGAGCAACACTAACGTTAGAGAAGACGTTCAAACCGACTGCATAGCATTTGTCAACACATTGCCATTCGATCACACTTCGCAGGACACCTGCATCCATCACTGCCGACGCAGCATGCACTCGAGCTATTAGGTCGTGTACCTCTACGGGTGAAGTACTATAAACTTGTTCCTTTAAGTGTCCCCACAAATAAAAATCTAGCGGAACAAGATCCGGTGAACGTGGAGGCCAGAATTTGGACCTCCACGACCAATCCATTTCCCTGGAAACGCTTCATTTAAATAGTTACGCACATTCATTCAAATTTATGGCGGAAGACTACAATTCTGAAACCACAGCTATCGCCGAACACCAAGTGGAACGTTTTCTGCTGATTCAGGCAAAGTACTGCAAAGAAACGTTCGATACAAGGACATATACACCTTGTCTGGCAGTTGGTAAGACCCCAAAAACACTTCTCCCACGATTCAGACCCACTGGTTTATGTCAAAGCGTGCCTGAAAGTCACGTTTAGGGGTGTTCAGTTAACTTGTAATGATGCGGATGCAGTTCTTCATCACGCAACACTTGAGCAATCAGTTTTTGAGATAACTGGAACTGCATTAGAATATCACGGGTATTTCACTGAGGTGATTGGTGAACGGTTACAAGAATCACGTTTTCTGTTTTTGGAGTACTTCTAGCCCTTACTTGACCTTTGTCCATTACTTGTGGACGATGATTACTAGTTTCCCGAAGGCTTTGCTCCAGGCGACGAAAAATATTCATATTGGGATGGAGCCTTTGAGGGTACCGTGAAGTATACACACGAGCAGCAGCAGTTTGGTTATTAGATGCACCCATTACCTAAATCATATAGACATATTTTGTGTACTCCATTGGGAAGCCAACCTATATGAACTGGACTCGACCAGTTGTGGTTGAGCACTGCACAGGTAGTACACACATGCAACCAGTTTAATGGATCCCACTGTAATACGATAAGTTATTATCATGTAGCAAAACGATGTCCTGATTACAAACGGTAAGAACTGGGAAGGGATGTCTAAAATATAAAAATAGAAAAAAGGAACCCATCAAGTACTGGATCCTTACCTCCATGGTGGATGTGGGTTTAATATCCGGACAGTCTACCCAGTGAGCTTGAACAGCTGATACACGTTCGTTTGTACATTCAGACGAGCTGCACGATGTAACAGCGTTGCCAGCTCCTCGTTTTCATACATGTGTTTCCAAAATGCACCCGATGTGATTCTGCTAGATAAACTTTTGTCTTGAATCTGGATGAGGAAGTGCATGCCGAACTCGAAGTGCGGTATTTCCTCTTTATCTTACATATAGATGATACCACTCTTTGAAGTCAGTAGAAGTATTTAAATGCTTAGTATTTAGTAGTAGATAAACAGAGCAGCTGAGTAGTGCAAGATGAAGAACAGTGACTTTTTCGAGAGAAGCTGATACACATGCCATACAAATAATTCTCGTAATTTACTGAGTAGTTTAAACACTTATTGACACTAGTTTATGATATACACACATCAAAAAAAGTTTTGCATTGCCCTGGTTCCCAGAACTCCTGAGAATCGTCATTGACTGTGGATATTGTGGTCCGACAGCCGATCAGTTCCAGTCATTCCACCAGGAAGGAGGTCACAGCTCGTGTTGTCTGTAGTTCAACCATGCCTGAGGGTCAATACCGCGGTTCGATCGCGTCCGCATTGTTACTTTGTGCCAGGAAGGGCTCTCAACAAGAGAAGTGTCCAGGCATTTCGGAGTGAACCAAAGCGATGTTGCGCTACGGTCGCAGGTTCGAATCCTGCCTCGGGTATGGATGTGTGTGATGTCCTTAGGTTAGTTAGGTTTAATTAGTTCTAAGTTCTAGGCGACTGATGACCTCAGAAGTTAAGTCGCATAGTGCTCAGAGCCATTTTAGCCAAAGCGATGTTGTTCGGACATGGAGGAGATACAGAAAGACAGGAACTGTCGATGACATTCCTCGCTCAAGCCGCCCAAGGGCTACTACTGCAGTGGATGACCGTTAACTACGGATTATGGCTCGGGGGACACTGACAGGAACGCCAACATGTTGAAAACGCTTTTCGTGCAGTTACAGGACATCGTGTTACGACTCAAACTGTGCGCAATAGGCTGCATGTAAAGCAACTTCACTCTAGACGTCCATGGCGAGGTCCATCTTTGCAACCACGACACCATGCACCGCGGTACATATGGGCCCAACAACATGCCGAATGGACCGCTCTGATTTGCCATCACGTTCTGTTCACGGATGAGTGTCGCATATGCCTTTAACCAGACAATCGTCGGAGACGTGTTTGGAGGCAACCTGGTTAGGCTGAAAGCCTTAGACACCCTGTCCAACGAGTTCAGCAAGGTGGAGGTTCGCTGCTGTTTTGGGGTGGCATTGTGTACACCGTAACGGCTGTACGATACGTGAATGCCATCCTCCGACCGATAGTGCAACCATATCGGCAGCATATTGGTGCAGCATCTTCACGGACGACAATTCGCGACCCCGTCGTGCATTGACAAAAATCGTGAGAGAAAATTACTGTCTCTCATATATCTCTTTATTCAACGCGTCTGTTATTGTTTCGTATGTGTTTGATTACAACCCATAGTTTCTTCGATTTTGGTTATATCACATGTGGACCAAGGAATAAGTGCAATTACGTAATGCCCTGCAAATATTTGTAAAGGTTTTGTGGTTTTAGGCATTACATCAATCAGTCACAAGAAACTGTGTGTGTAACTCATTGATGTATCCATTTACTAGGCTCTATCGCCGTTTGTAGCAACTAGAAGGCTACACAGCCCACAAAACGGCGTTCGTATTAATCTGGCTTCCAGATAAACTAATTTATCTAGCTCAGACTTGAATGGCTTCGTATTAAAGCCGGACGAGCTCGATAAATCGTTAAGAAAACCATATTTCGTTGTTGCCGCAGTTTGATCAATTTCTACTTTAGTAAACTACGTTCTCTCTTTTTGTAAGCTGTATCGGCAAGAAAAACTGGATACACTGTAGTAAGACAATCCACAGCATTTAAGAGTTATAGTAGTGTTCTACATCTCGAAACGTTACGTGTATTGTAAGTAATCTGCAATTGGAGAGCAGACAGCATTCTCAGCGGTCACTTTTGTTATTTTTCGGTGCATCCTTAAGTACAGAGATCCGAGAAAGTAAATATTCTGCACAGTATCACGGTCAATAAGAAGTACTTGTTAATTACAGCAATCAGAGTAAGATAAAGAGAATTTAAAACACGGTAGAGAGAAATTGGAAAGTAAGTGAACTGAATTAAATGCACTCAAATGAAACGCGAGAATGGGTCAAGACGAAATCAGTGAAGATGCAGCCAGACGAAATGATTCAGTGCAAACTGACCATATATGCTGAACTTGTAAATCTAAGCAGTATGTAGTGACAGTTGAAAATCCGTGCCAGACCTGGACTCGAACCCAGGTTTCCTGCTTACAGCAAACAGTCGCCATAACCATGAATTCAGGTCCGTTTGTCTCAAGTTCCCGCAGAACCGGGTTCGAATTCCGAATACTTTTATCTCATTACCACACTTTTTTACTCGATACTTTTATTCATAGCAGTGCTTCATAACAGGTGACGTATCGAATAACACTAGTAATGATTAGTTATATTTTCATTATTTACCGAACATTTTGGCCACATGACTCAATTCCAGCACTTTCAACAACTGAACCTGACAGGCCAACAATATTATTAACGACCGGCGTGTGTTCGAGAGACAGAGCGAGTGTAGGGAACCGTTTGCGACACTTCGTCACCTTGGCAACGTTTCCAATTCTTTCACATTGGGGAATAAAACCCATTCTCTTCACAATTCGACGTGCCTCTTTTGTATCACTGTTTAAGCAGTTGGAGTACAAGAGTTTCTGAATGAACACACAGAATGGCTCCTATTAAAAATGAAACTTGGGATTTTTTTGTTAACTCGATAATAATGAAGCGAGGGGCAAAATCTGTTTAAAAAATCTTCAAGAAATACTTCAGATACGGAAAAGAGTTCAAGAAAACATCCCACTGCAAAAGCAATATATGACGACATGGTTGGAAAGAGGTCTTCAACCAAAAAATGTACTTTTGAGACAGTATTTTGAAAATTGCAGTATTTCGAAGCTGTCGTCGGAAATCACAGTGCGATACGCCGTGCTAAGCTAAAGTGTCTGGAGAATTCACTTTAAATACTTTTATAAATTTGAGAGTTACGGGCTGTTTTTTGTGTTGGATTTACAAAATTCTACCGTAAACGGGCATGTTTCATTCTACTTTCCATAAAAAATGGATCACTATCGGAAAAATGTGTGCGCTCGCTCCTTTGTGTACGAATCCAAATCCTAAAGTATCAGTCTGACTAGGATGAATTTTCTGTGTCGATGGTACCCATGAAGGAAGCCCCAATCCTGCTATTGCGGTTCCTAAATAGCATATTTCAAGTTTCAAATCAAAAAAAGAAAGTTATCCGTAGAAAACCATTGCTTGATTTAACGCTTGTATTTAAAGTTGCTTTAAGTCTACTAAAAATGCCTTGGGGGGGGGGGGGGGGAGAGAGGGTGGGGAGGAGGGGGGGGGGGGTGAAATAGTACTTCCTCTCACTATCACTCGCCTCTCGGCAGCAGCCGTCCGAAAAATATTGTCGTAGGTGGCCAGACACGTAACTGCATGCTGGCGCAAGTACGCACGAATTCCTCGCACATCCACACTTCTCAAGCATGCTCTTAGGAGCATCAGTTTAATTACTGTACCAAAAAATTACAAAAGAGAAACGTGATAATTGAGGTAAAGAGTGGTTAAAGAAAAGAAAATATATTGCAGCGCCAAAGAACTGGTATAGGCATGCGTATTCAAATACAGAGAAATGTAAACAGACAGAATACGGCGCTGCGCTCGGCAACGCCTATATAAGACAACAAGTATGTGGCGGGTGTGTGCAGTTGGAGTGATATGGGACCGCTGATACATCTAGATACGACTCTGACAGGTGACACGTACGTAAGCATCCTGTCTGATCAGCTGCAGCCATTCATGTCTATTGTTCATTCCGATGGACTTGGGCAATTCCAGCCGTCCACCACACTCCGCAGACATGAAAATTATTGAGCGTATCTGGGATAATTTGCAATGTGCTGTTCAGAAGAGAACTCCACTCCCTTGTACTCTTACGCTTTTGTGGACAGCCCTGCAGGATTCATGGTGTCAGTTCCTTCCAGCATTCCTTTAGACATTAGTCGAGTCATGTCGTGTTGCGACACTTCTGCATACTCGTGGAGGCTCTACAGTCTACACGATATTAGGCAGGTGTACCAGTTTCTTTGGCTCTTCGTTATTTCCAAATTAACTGCTCGCGGTGGATATGCTTCGGAAACTCTCTCACGGCATTGCTGTTTTTCTTCTCTTTTTCTCCATGAAATATCATATTGTTTGGCCTTGCCTATATCACAGTTCAACCTTTGTACAGAATGTAATTCAACAGGAACAAATAAAAATTAAATCAAATCAACTCAATGAGGAATGTTTTCACGAGCCAGCCTGGTCTTGGTACACACGCTCAAGCGTGCACACACTTCAACGCTTGCACAACCATGCATAACCGAAATTCGATCAAGCATCAAATTGTAGATATCGTTCTTGGGTCGGATGTCGGATGCCGTTGTTCAACTTTCATAATATTTCAATATTCAAAGACCATCATAAAGTGTGGTTAACATACTGCTGAGGTTGTGGCCTATTTATGCCATTGTAAGAAGAAATTGCGCAGGCGTGAACGCTTCAAATTCGGTGACCAATTTCACAGGTATCCTGATCGGTACCGAGAGAAACAGCTACGTCACTTGTCGGACAATGAACCAACAGCTTCGACGCATGTGCAGGCACACGCCCATCCTCAGAGGTTTCCTTCTAACTTCTGCTGGTGTAGAAGTATGAAACCGGAATTTCCCAATAGATGGTGCTAGCCGTCGGTGTAGGCCCGTGAGACCGCGTCTGCAGCGCCATCTGCTTCCTGCAATGGCTGACGACGAATGTCAACACACAGTAACCAAAGTTCCGCACATCGGCATCTGTTTCAAACCCGTAAACATATCGAGCTTTGTGCCTACGAACTACGATTTGCTGACAGCATTGGTTTTCTGTTATCATTTGAAGAAAATTGCTGCAGAGTTGCATTGAATGCTTGTGGAAGTTTCTGGCGAACATACAGTGTTTCGAGTGGTTCAAAAAACATTCAGAGGTGGTTATTTTGACTCCCCCACGCGGATCCTCTACGACCTCATTCCTTTCCCCCATCTGCTCCTTTTCCTCAAACATATCCGCTTACTCTACACCTCCCACTGTCTTGATCCCCCTCACCCCCTGGTTGCTCCTCTCCTTTCCAATCCCCGCCCTCTGCCGCGCCTTTACTGTTGTGTCCCCCCTACCCTCCACCTCTACACCCTTCATCTCCTTTCCCAAGGTGGCTTCCGTCAACTCCCCCTCCCGGATGGTGCCCTCTCTCCCTCCATTTATCCCTCCTATCAACCCTGATCCCCCCCTCCTTTCCTGTCCTTTCCCTGGGCTCCCTCTTCCCCCCTTTCATCCTGTTTTCTCCCCACCTAACCTCTCCCTGCCTCCCTTCTCCGCCCTCCCTGAGTCCTTTTCATTCCCCTCCTCTGCCTTTCCCCACTCCCTGTCACGTCTGCCCAGCGCCCGCCCCTTCTCTTATGGATTACGTCCTCCATCGGCTCCTTTCCCCCCTCCCCCCCCCACTTCGTTTTTTCCTCTCCTTTCCCCCTTTCCTTTCCTGTCGTCTGTCCAGGTCCCTCCTCCCCCCCCCCCCCATGTGCCCTCGGCTATGGTATATCATATTTGTAAAAAGTTTTTAGTGCAGTGTTCAAGTGAATGTTCAGTGTTGTTCGTCTTTCCAAAGTGTTGCGAACAGAAACCATGCTGTCGCTGGGTGTAAATTTTATATCTCTTGCGAACAGAAACCAGACTGTCGCCGTGTTTTTTTAATTGTACGTCTATTATTTTACCTATCTGCTTCTCATGTATTTTATTAGCATCATCAACCCTTTTTTTCTGTTTTCAGCTCCACGATTTTCCGCCATTTTACCATTTAAGTCACCGATTTTATCGCCTGTTTTTATTATTTATTATCTTCACCTTTTTAAAACAAATTCTGTAGGCTGAAGAGCGGCGTTCTAAGCTGCTGCCAGCCCGTCCCCTTTGGAGGGAATCGAAACTCAATAAAGGAAAAAAAAAGTTATTTTGACGTGAGAAACGACGAGCGCAGGAAACCATCGAAAAAGTTCGAAGACAATGAATTGCAAGCCGTTTTGGGTGAAAATGATATTCAGACTCAACAGGACCTCGGAGAACAGTTGAATGTGACGCAGAAAGTCGTTTCTCTTCGGTTGACAGCTATGGAAAAGTGCAGAAAGTGGAAAATGCGTTCCACACGAACTGAATGAAAGACAGCAAACAAATCGAAAGACCACTTGTGAAACGCTGCTCGCCGGATACAAAAGAAAGTCGTTTTTCCATCGAATAATGACAGTTGTTGAAAAATGGATCCTAAGCGTCGTAAATCATGGATGAATCAAGACAAACCATCGAAATCCACTGCAAGATTAAATCGCTTTGGAAAGAAGACAATGCTTTGTGTTTGGTGGAAACAGAAGGATGAGCTTCTAAAACCTGGTAAAACCGTTAACACTGACCGCTATCAACAGCAAATGATCGAATTAAATCGAGCATTACGTGAAAATCGACCGGAATATGGAAAAAGGCATCACGAAGTCATATTGTTCCATGATAACACCCCATCACACACAGTGAAACTGGTCAGGGAAACGATCGATGCGTTCAGTTGGGAAATACTATGGCGTGCGGCTTATTCTCCAGACTTGGCTCGTCCGATTACCATACATTTGCATCACTGGGACACGCTCTCGCTAACAACGCTCTAATTCGTATGTGAACGTACGAAAATGGCTCGCTGACTGGTTCGCTTCAAAAGAAGAACTGTTTTTTTGGCTTGGCATTCATAGCCTGCCGGAAAGGTGGGAGAAATGTATAAATAGCCACGGAGATTATTTTGAGTAAAATATTGTTTGTCAGTTTCAAACAACAGACGTGTAATTCCGGTTTCACACTTCTACACCTGGCATGTTGCCTCCGCGGCGTCCACCCTTGTGCGACCCACAGTTCCTATTTGGTGTTGCTGTGATTTTAACGCGGCCAGTGCTCGATCCCATGCTGTGCTAAGCTGGAATCCTGTGTCCCTCTTCAGCAGATTAGTCGAGCTGCGAATTTCCACGGAATCCTTAATAACGCCGTCCCAGTACAAAGACGTTGACAGGAGAATTTTGGTGTTTTTGTAGTCAGTGCTGTGTGCTATACTGAGGCAATGCTGAGCCACTGCAGATTTCTCTGGCTGGTTCAGACTTGTGTGTCGTCGATATTCCATGCATCTGTTTCACGGTGCGACAAGTTTTTCCAGTGTATGACGACCCCCAGTTACAGCTTATTTTACAGACACCAGGCCTTCTTAAAACAAGGTTATCTTTCGGGACGGAAGTCGAATTTAACTTTATGTTTCTTAAGAAACACCGCAGACGTATGGCAAAACAACCGTTCCTCTTTGTTCTCCACTTTCTTCCAGCTCCTCACTCTGTCTAACATGCGCTAGGTGGAACGCTTGGCGAATTTCCCGTTCAGAATATCCATTCCGTAAGAATGCGGTACGGAGATGGCGTAGTTCATTGGATAAGCTATGAATCTGATATGGCTTGTGCTCTGTGGACCAACGTCCTAAAGCACCCCACTTCATTGTGCAGGACGGTAAAAACTGGTTGTCTGTAAGTACACTACTGGCCATTGAAATTGCTACACCACGAAGATGACGGGCTACAGACACGAAATTTAACCGACAAAAAGAAGATGCTGTGATATGCAAATGATTACCTTGTCAGAGTATTCACACAAGGTTGGCGCCGGTGGCGATACCTACAACGTGCTGACATGAGGAAAGTTTCCAACCCATTTCTCATACACAAACAGCGGTTGACCGGCGTTGCCTGGTGAAACGTTGTTGTGATGCCTCGTGTAAGGAGGAGAAATGCGTACCATCAGGTTTCCGACTTTGATAAATGTCGGATTGTAGCCTATCGGGATTGTGGTTTATCGTATCGCGACATTGCTGTTCGCGTTGGTCTAGATCCAATGACTGTTAGCAGAATATGGAATCGGTGGGCTCAGGAGGGCAATACGGAACGCCATGCTGGATCCCGACGGCCTCGGATCACTAGCAGACGAGATGACAGGCATCTTATCTGCATGGCTGTAACGGATCGTGCAACCACGTCTCGATCCCTGAGTCAACAGATGGGGACGTTTGCAAGACAAAAACCATCTGCACGAATAGTTCGACGACGTTTGCAGCAGCCTGGACTATCAGCTCGGAGACCATGGCTGTGGTTACCCTTGACGCTGCATCACAGACGGGAGCGCCTGCGATGGTGTACTCAACGACGAACCTGGGTGCACGAATGGCAAAACGTCATTTTTTCGGATGAATCCAGGTTCTGTTTACAGCATCATGATGGTCGCATCCGTGTTTGGCGACATCGCGGTGAACGCACATTGGAAGCGTGAATGCGTCATCGCCATACTGGCGTATCACCCGGCGTGAAGGTATGGGCTGCCATTGGTTACACGTCTCGGTCACCTCTTGTTCGCATTGACGGCGCTTTGGTGTTACGACCCGTGGCTCTCCCTTCATTCGATCCCTGTGAAACCCTACATTTCAGCAGGATAATTCACGACCGCATGTTGCAGGTCCTGTACGGACCTTTCTGGATCAGAAAATGTTCGACTGCTGCCCTGGACAGCACATTCTCCAGATCTCTCATCAATTGAAAACGTCTGGTCAATGGTGGCCGAATTCTTGATGAACTGTGGTATCGTGTTGAAGCTGCATGGGTAGCTGTACCTGTACACGGCATCCAAGCTCTCTTTGACTCAATGCCCAGGCGTATCATGGCCGTTATTACGGCCAGAGGTGGTTGTTCTGGGTACTGATTTCTCAGTATCTATGCACCCAAATTGCGTGAAAACGCAATCACATGTCAGTTCTAGTATAATATACACTCCTGGAAATTGAAATAAGAACACCGTGAATTCATTGTCCCAGGAAGGGGAAACTTTATTGACACATTCCTGGGGTCAGATACATCACATGATCACACTGACAGAACCACAGGCACATAGACACAGGCAACAGAGCATGCACAATGTCGGCACTAGTACAGTGTATATCCACCTTTCGCAGCAATGGAGGCTGCTATTCTCCCATGGAGACGATCGTAGAGATGCTGGATGTAGTCCTGTGGAACGGCTCGCCATGCCATTTCCACCTGGCGCCTCAGTTGGACCAGCGTTCGTGCTGGACGTGCAGACCGCGTGAGACGACGCTTCATCCAGTCCCAAACATGCTCAATGAGGGACAGATCCGGAGATCTTGCTGGCCAGGGTAGTTGACTTACACCTTCTAGAGCACGTTGGGTGGCACGGGATACATGCGGACGTGCATTGTCCTGTTGGAACAGCAAGTTCCCTTGCCGGTCTAGGAATGGTAGAACGATGGGTTCGATGACGGTTTGGATGTACCGTGGACTATTCAGTGTCCCCTCGACGATCACCAGTGGTGTAGGGCCAGTGTAGGAGATCGCTCCCCACACCATGATGCCGGGTGTTGGCCCTGTGTGCCTCGGTCGTATGCAGTCCTGATTGTGGCGCTCACCTGCACGGCGCCAAACACGCATACGACCATCATTGGCACCAAGGCAGAAGCGACTCTCATCGCTGAAGACGACACGTCTCCATTCGTCCCTCCATTCACGCCTGTCGCGACACCACTGGAGGCGGGCTGCACGATGTTGGGGCGTGAGCGGAAGAAGGGCTAACGGTGTGCGGGACCGTAGCCCAGCTTCATGGAGACGGTTGCGAATGGTCCTCGCCGATACCCCAGGAGCAACAGTGTCCCTAATTTGCTGGGAAGTGGCGGTGCGGTCCCCTACGGCACTGCGTAGGATCCTACGGTCTTGGCGTGCATCCGTGCGTCGCTGCGCTCCGGTCCCAGGTCGACGGGCACGTGCACCTTCCGCCGACCACTGGCGACAACATCGATGTACTGTGGAGACCTCACGCCCACGTGTTGAGCAATTCGGCGGTACGTCCACCCGGCCTCCCGCATGCCCACTGTACGCCCTCGCTCAAAGTCCGTCAACTGCACATACGGTTCACGTCCACGCTGTCGCGGCATGCTACCAGTGTTAAAGACTGCGATGGAGCTCCGTATGCCACGGCAAACTGGCTGACACTGACGGCGGCGGTGCACAAATGCTGCGCAGCTAGCGCCATTCGACGGCCAACACCGCGGTTCCTGGTGTGTCCGCTGTGCCGTGCGTGTGATCATTGCTTGTACAGCCCTCTCGCAGTGTCCGGAGCAAGTATGGTGGGTCTGACACACCGGTGTCAATGTGTTCTTTTTTCCATTTCCAGGAGTGTATGTGTCCAATGAATACCCGTTTATCATCTGCATTTCTTCTTGGTGTACTAATTTTAATGGCCAGTAGTGTATATACTGAGGCGATAAAAGTCATGAGGTACCTCCTCATATCGAATCGGACCTTATTTTGCCCGGCGTAGTGCAGCAACTCGATCGACATGTCACGAACTCAACAAGTCACTGGAAGCCTCTGCAGAAATATTGATTGAAACGGTCTGTATAGACGTCTATAATTGCAGAAGTGTTACCGGTGCAGGATTTTGTGGACGAACTGAACTCTCCATTATGTCCCATACCTGTTGGATGGGATTCATGTCGGGCGATCTGAGTGGCCAAATCACTCGCTCGAATTGTCCGGAATGTTCTTCAAACTAATCGTGAACAATTGTGTGCCGGTGCCATGGCACATTGTAATCCATAAAAATTCTAACGTTGTTTGGGAACATCAAGTCCATGAATGGTTGCAAATGGTCTCCAAGTAACCGTAAATAATCATTTCTAGTCAGCGATCGGTTCAGTTGTACCAGAGGAGTCAGTCCATTAAATGTAAACACAGCCCACACCATTATGGAGCCACCACCAGCTTGCACAGAGCCTTGATGACAATCTGTGTCCATGTCTTCACGGGGTCTGTGGCACAGTCGAACAGTAGCATCAGCTCTTACCAACTGAAATCGAAGCTCACCTGACCAGGCCACAGTTTTCGAGTCGTCTAGGGTCCAACTGATATGGTCACCCGCGGAGAGGCGCTGCAGGTGACGTTGTGCTGTTTGCAAACGCACTAGCATCGGTCGTCTGTTGCCGTAGTCTATTAACTCTAAATTTCACAGTGTGCTGTTCTAGCGGATACGTTCATCGTACGTCCCACATTGATTTCTGCGGTTATGTCCCGCACTGCTGCTTGTCTGGTAGCACTGACAGCTTTGTGCAAATGCCTCTGCTCTCGGTTGTTAACTGGTTTGTGACGAGAGGTATTCTCAGCACACTCTTGACAATGTGGATCTCGGAATGCTGAATTCCCTAACGATTTCCGAAATGGAATGTCCCATGCATCTAGTTTCAACTAGATTCAAAGGTTCAACTAGATTCAAAGTCTGTTCCGTCCTGCCGCCATAAACTCGTTGGGAACCTTTTCACATGAATCATCTGAGTACAAATCGCAACTCCGCCAGTGCACTGACTTTTATACCTTGTGTATGCGATACTACCGCCGTTTGCTTATATGCATATCGGTGTCCCATGACTTTCGTCACCTCCGTATTTGTTGGTTTAGGGTATACAGTGTGCCCATAGGACCGTACTGTTTCCTCCACATCACGTCCAGGAGTTGAAACCAACGTGCTTTTGGCAACATGTGGGTGGGGCACCTTTGTAAATATGGCCACGTGGGACTGCATCGGTGGATTCGTTTTCTCAGCAAGGATGGGCGCGAACACGTTTATCGGCAGAGATCTCTGGGGCGGCCGACGGCAGCGCACAATGCGATTAACGGCCTTTGTGCGTGCGTCGAAGCTGTCAGTTGTTGGTTCATCACTGGACAAGTGGTATAGCTGTCTCTCTCGTTACCGATCAGGATATCTGCGAAGTTTGTCACCGAACTTGGCGCGTTCACGCCTGTGCAGTTTCTTCTTAGACTGGCATAAATAGGAGGCTTTGGTCACAGCCCAGCTGGGACATAGTGAGCTACTTCCTGCTCTCACGTCCACGCCTCCCGCCACGTCCGACGCTGGCTGGCCCAGTCTACAAGCAAAAATCTGCACCAATATGGCAAAAAATGGATATAATAGGGTTTATGATCCTTCTGCAACAAATTTTAAATCAATATTGAAATATTCAAAATGGTGGATCCATTACGGCGAAAAGGATCTGGAAAAAATTAATGAAGTGGACAAAAATTGTTTTCAGTGAACATTTATAATTTTGATGGCAAACTTTATCACAAAGCTGTTTCTATTACTGTCTGCATTACAGAAATAATTATATTAATAACAAAAATGGGAAGTTTTGTAAGTCTTGTCAATCTTCTTCCTATTGTGCTTCTTGTCCTTCGTGTCCTTTTTCTTCATCATATTCTTCCTGACCGATATTTGTATCCTCTGCATTGTCCTCAGCATCTGATTCCTCGTAATCCTCTATAGGTGATATGAAGAGGGCAACAGCTTTCAATGACAAAGTTTTCGATTTCCTCGAAGATGATTTCCACAAAAAAGAAACATGTAATGGTAAAATATAATTTGACAAAATTAAATTCATCATGGAAAAGCTTACAGATATGAAATAATGTATTCATTTTGTAAAGAGTACTTTCTAACAATTTCAGTGTATTTGAAATACAATTTTATATTTAATAATTATATTTTTATTTTGTAATAGCTTATTAGCAATGTTACAGTAATAACAACTGTATTATTATGAGCGTATTTTCGTGTTATTCCTAATTTATCAAAATTCTAAATTCTACTTTCTCAGTAAAAATAAAGGCATTTTGAAACAATAGCTTAAAAATAGCTCAAAGTCGGAGTTGCTACTAGCAACTGGATTTTAAGGCTGATTCGAGAAGATAATGGTACATGCTTAAGGACGGAATGAAAAAGAAGGCGGAATGTCGGTGGAATATAAAATGTATCTTTTTTTTTTTTTTTTTTTTTTGATCGCGTTTTACAAGTTTTTGCTTTCAGTCCAGTAAGATGTTAATTAATAAAACCAATTGTTAACTAATGATAAAAAAGTGAAATAATTGTTGGAATTAAGTGTATACCTTCTGGAATAGCCTCCACTGAAAAAAATTTCGCCTGATTATGATGAACGGAAGTATTTCATCCGAACGAAATTGAACCTTTGAAAGACACAGCTGGCAGCTTCTAAGACCAGAATTCAGTAGTCCCATTATTTCTCTGGCCAACCTATTCGACGAAACTTCTTAAGTCTGTACTTTTTTAAAATTTATAACCACTTTTTCGGAATTCTGACCCAATGTGCGCCTGTACGTGGTACCACTTGCCTGGCTGTACACTCTGACGCTGATTGGAGTCCTGGGCTTCCGCCTTCCCGACACTCGCCACCAATGATACGCCGTTTGCACAAACATAAGTATGCATCTGTCTTCAACGGTGCCGAAGTGTGCCGCACTCCTTGCTGGTCAGCCACTGTAGGCTTGCGCCCACAGACACCCGATCCAGTTACCTGCACAACATCGCTGCTGGGTCCTGACCTGCGGCAACGCACATTCCTCACCATGCACGGGTGGGCATCTCAGCACATCTTTTGTCACGCCAGAGAAGCCTATCCATGTTGCAGAACCATGAAGAATAAATACGTTGCCAGACAATGCTGTTTAACTGATGCCTTTGGGCATATGACAGCCACCCTCACCGTCTCCCTGAGCTCGACATCCTTTACCTGTAGTGCCACCACCTCACTTATTCAGCCTGCACGCCCACTAAAATCCTGAACCTGAGGATGATCACTACTGCCGGCTGTTAGAAGTGATCCTGCCGCTGACACAGTTACGAATGGCGCCAGTTTGAGACATCACTATCATAACCACAGCAGATTTGCCCATCTTGAAGTCAAAGCTTCACACAGCGCAGCAGCGCAGGTGGTGAGTGAGAAGCATTTTTTTAACATTGTATTTGATTTTTTCATTATATAATTAATTAGGCATGGTGGTAATTGGGATGTTCATTTTAATTTGAAGGTAACTCTTGTACAGCATTGTGAACCTTCTGTCCTGTCTTAGTTTAGGGATAGTTTTTGTGAGTTGTATTTTACACCTGTGAGGTGTGCAATTTGCAGTGTTCCTGGACACGAATTGCCATGCACGAAGCTGTTCCAGCAATATGTTTCACTTGTCGACGTTGTGGTCATTTCTCATGAGGTTGTAGTGAATGCAGATAGGCTATGACACGTCAAAAGAACTAAAGTAACTTGTTGTGTACTGCATACTCTGTAGTGTGAATCTGGTGTTCACCTCCTTTTGTATTGTATATTCCTTTCTGGTTCGGGTAGGAGTAGAATATGCAAGAAGCTGGTAGAATCACGCATCATTAATACGGGTGATTCTGTTGTCTCTATGATGGAACAGACTGTTCGGTTACAAGCTGCACTTGAATAGAAAACTGGGCAAGTAGAATATTTCAAAAACCAGGCAAAAATACTGTGTGCTGAGAAACAACAAGTACTGGGGTAATTAAGACTAGACTTAGTGTTCCCTCCCCTTCTATAGACCCTGCAACAGCAAATTTGATACATGCTTTCTCTAGAATGGCAACAGAGAATTGTGTTTCTCAATGACTTTTTAGCTACAGCGACACTGGATGGCTAGTCTCCGTAGGGCCAATATGCGGTTGATTGGAGAGGCTATGGCGTATGTTACTTACCATGACACCCCATGGCACTTTGAAAATTCGAACAGTTGACTGAGGGGTTATGACTGTGGGATTGTAAGGAAAATAGTGCTCGCTTCTTTAGGGAGAAACTGAATACGTTAGCTCAGGAACGTAATAAGTCCATCGATTCACTCTCCGACAGGATCCGAAAGATCAGTTTTCAAACACATGAGCTAACACATAATGAGGAAGTCTATGGTGCCGTGAAGCTGAGGATAGGCCTCTCTATGTATTTTTGTGTGGCATTATCACTGAAATGTCGCATAGTGGTAGGATAGAGAATCCTACTGGTTTGACCACAGCTATTAGGTCCACACACAGTTGGAAGAAATAAATATAGCAACTAATAGTCATAGTGACCATTGTGTGTTGGTTTCAGTAATAAAACGTCACAGATGTGCTCTCGAGGCCCGTCTCCAACAAAATTGTCACCCGCCAGAATGCTAAGAGAGTAGACAAGTAGGTCACAAAGCATGGGAGTGCACGACTAAGAAACGAGAAAACCGGTATCGGAAAAACATTTGTTAAACACGAACAGACTGTCAGAAAGTATTCCCAATAACGAGTAGTTCAAAAATGTTCAAATGTGTGTGAAATCTTGTTGTTGTTGTTGTCTTCAGTCCTGAGACTGGTTTGATGCAGCTCTGCATCCTACTCTATCCTGTGCAAGCTTCTTCATCTCCCAGTACTTACTGCAACCTACATCCTTCTGAATCTGCTTAGTGTTTTCATCTCTTGGTCTCCCTCTACGATTTATACCCTCCACGCTGCCCTCCAATGCTAAATTTGTGATCCCTTGACGCCTCAGAACATGTCCTACCAACCGGTCCCTTCTTCTTGTCAAGTTGTTCCACAAACTCCTCTTCTCCCCAATTCTATTCAATACCCCCTCATTAGTTATGTGATCTACCCATCTAATCTTCAGCATTCTTCTGTAGCACCACATTTCAAAAGCTTCTATTCTCTTCTTGTCCAAACTAGTTATCGTCCATGTTTCACTTCCATACATGGCTACACTCCATACAAATACTTTCAGAAACTACTTCCTGACACTTAAATCTATACTCGATGTTAACAAATTTCTCTTCTTCAGAAACGCTTTCCTTGCCATTGCCAGTCTACATTATATATCCTCTCTTCTTCGACCATCATCAGTTATTTTGCTCCCCAAATAGCAAAACTCATTTACTACTTTAAGTGTCTCATTTCCTAATCTAATTCCCTCAGCATCACCCGACTTAATTCGACTACATTCCGTTATCCTCGTTTTGCTTTTGTTGATGTTCATCTTATATCCTCCTTTCAAGACACTGTCCATTCCGTTCAACAGCTCTTCCAAGTCCTTTGCTGTCTCTGACAGAATTACAATGTCATCGGCGAACCTCAACGTTTTTATTTCTACTCCATGGACTTTAATACCTACTCCGAATTTTTCTTTTGTTTCCTTTACTGCTTGCTCAATATACAGATTGATTAACATCGGGGACAGGCTACAACCCCGTCTCACTCCCTTCCCAACCACTGCTTCCCTTTCATGTCCCTCGACTCTTATAACTGCCATCTGGTTTCTGTACAAATTGTAAATAGCCTTTCGCTCCCTGTATTTTACCCCTGCCACCTTTAGAATTCGAAAGAGAGTTTTCCAGTCAACATTGTCAAAAGCTTTCTCTAAGTCTGCAAATGCTAGAAATGTAGGTTTGCCTTTCCTTAATCTATTTTCTAAGATAAGTCGTAGGGTCAGTATTGCTTCACGTGTTCCAACATTTCTGTGGAATCCAAACCGATCTTCCCCGAGGTCGGTTTCTACCAGTTTTTCCATTCGTCTGTAAAGAATTCGCGTTAGTATTTTGCAACTGTGACTTATTAAACTGATAGTTCGGTAATTTTCACATCTGTCAACACCTGCTTTCTTTGGGATTGGAATTATTATATTCTTCTTGAAGTCTGAGGGTATTTCACCTGTCTCATACATCTTGGTCACCAGATGGTAGAGTTTTGTCAGGACTGGCTCTCCCAAGGCTGTCAGTAGTTCTAATGGAATGTTGTCTACTCCCGGGGTCTTGTTTCGATTTAGGTCTTTCAGTGCTCTGTCAAACTCTTCACGCAGTATCGTATCTCCCATTTCATCTTCATCTACATCCTCTTCCATTTCCATAATACTGTCCTCAAGTACATCGCTCTTGCGTAGACCCTCTATATACTCCTTCCACCTTTCTGGTTTCCCTTCTTTGCTTGGAACTGGGGTTCCATCTGAGCTCTTGATATTCATACAAGTGGCTCTCTTTTCTCCAAAGGTCTCTTTAATTTTCCTGTAGGCAGTATCTATCTTACCCTTCGTGAGATAAGCCTCTACATCCTTACATTTGTCCTGTAGCCATCCCCGCTTAGCCATTTTGCACCTCCTGTCGATCTCATTTTTGAGACGTTTGTATTCCTTTTTGCCTGCTTCATTTACTGCATTTCTGTATTTTCTCCTTTCATCAATTAAATTCAATATTTCTTCTGTTACCCAAGGATTCCTACTAGCCCTTGTCTTTTTACCTACTTGATCCTCTGCTGCCTTCACTACTTCATCCCTCAGAGCTACCCATTCTTCTTCTACTGTATTTCTTTCCCCCATTCCTGTCAATTGTTCCCTTATGCTCTTCCTGAAACTCTGTACAACCTCTGGTTTAGTCAGTTTAGCAAGGTCCCATCTCTTTAAATTGCCACCTTTTTGCAGTTTCTTCAGTTTTAATCTCCAGTTCATAACCAATAGATCGTGGTCAGAGTCCACATCTGTCCCTGGAAATGTCTTACAAGTTAAAACCTGATTCCTAAATCTCTGTCTTACCATCATATAATCTACCTGATACCTTCTAGTATCTCCAGGATTCTTCCATGTATACAATCTTCTTTTATGATTCTTGAACCAAGTGTTAGCTATGATTAAGTTATGCTCTGTGCAAAAGTCTACCAGACGGCTTCCTCTTTCATTTCTCTCCCCCAGTCCATATTCACCCACTATGTTTCCTTCTCTCCCTTTTCCTACTCTCGAATTCCAGTCACCCATGACTATTAAATTTTCGTCTCCCTTCACTACCTGAATAATTTCTTTTATCTCATCATACATTTCATCAATTTCTTCGTCATCTGCAGAGCTAGTTGGCATATAAACTTGTACTACTGTAGTAGGCATGGGCTTCATGTCTATCTTGGCCACAATAATGCGTTCACTATGCTGTTGGTAGTAGCTTACGTGCACTCCTATTTTTTTATTCATTATTAAACCTACTCCTGCATTACCCCCATTTGACTTTGTATTTATAACCCTGTATTCACCTGACCAAAAGTCTTGTTCCTCCTGCCACCGAACTTCACTAATTCCCACTATATCTAACTTCAACCTATCCATTTCCCTTTTTAAATTTTCTAACCTACCTGCCTGATTAAGGGATCTGACATTCCACGCTCCGATCCGTAGAACGCTAGTTTTCTTTCTCCTGATAACGACGTCCTCTTGAGTAGTCCCCACCCAGAGATCCGAATGGGGGACTATTTTACCTCCGGAATATTTTACCCAAGAGGACGCCATCATCATTTAGCCATACAGTAAAGCTGCATGCCCTCGGCAAAAATTACGGCCCTAGTTTCCCCTTGCTTTCAGCCGTTCGCAGTACCAGCACAGCAAGGCCATTTTGGTTAGTGTTGCAAGGCCAGATCAGTCAATTATCCAGACTGTTGCCCCTGCAACTACTGAAAAGGCTGCTGCCCCTCTTCAGGAACCACACGTTTGTCTGGCCTCTCAACAGATACCCCTCCATTGTGGTTGCACCTGCAGTACGGCCATCTGTATCGCTGAGGCACGCAAGCTCCCCCACCAATGGCAAGGTCCATGGTTCATGGGGGTGGTGAAATCTTATGGGACTTAATGGCTAAGGTCATCAGTCCCTAAGCTTACACACTACTTAACCTAAATTATCCTAAGGACAAACACAAACACCCATGCATGAGTAGACGCAGAGACGGAATTCTGCTTGTGGAGCTTTGTCGGTGGCAAAGAACATAGGTTTTTAATAGATACAGCGGCGCATGTATCACTGTCGCACTAGATTTCTTGGGTAAAAAGAGACTCCGTGTTACAGGTTACATGAAGTTGGTGATAATGATGTGAAGGCATGCTGAAAAGTAATGTACGTATTTATGGTATCACTCAAAACTAGTTGCAGACACACTCCAACTCTAACCTTTACCTATGAGCTGGTGGGAAGAAGGCTTGGGTGTAAGGTATTATTTTTATTTTGTTTGGTAGGAAATATGTTCAGCTGACGAGATGCTGGTGGTGGACAGAGAGGAGTTTAATAATTGTATTATCTGAAAGCATACCATTGAGAAATGTATTTAACGTTGTTTGACGTCAGATTTCGCTACAGACAATCATCCAGTGGTGTAGGTTATCAAAGCCAATACACGCTAACACAACCAATGGAAAATGTATCCCTGTTCCAATTATATACAGAAATTGTTGAGAAAAAACCAGCACAAGTGACTGCTGTTCTGTGATGGAGAACAGTACACTGTAACAATTGTATTTAATGTCAATGCATCTCTTATAAACAAGCATCTTTTAAAAAGGAAAACACAATATTGATCACAATAAATGTCCTCCTTTCACGAAAATAGACTAGATTTCTTGGGTAAAAAGAGACTCCATGTTACAGGTTACATGAAGTTGGTGATAATGATGTGAAGGCATGGTGAAAAGTAATGCTTCCGATTTTTTTTATTTTGTTCTCAATATCGTTCGAGGTATTACACTCGACTGACTTTCCCGCTTTCATGACGCAAGTTTGAATGCTCTGCCACTCTAGGGCTCCGATCTGTAGCATGTAACATGATGGTATGTAACATAACTACGTCAGCGCATGAGAAACAGTATGATGTAATCGAGTTTCTAACCACAGGGAACAATGTGCCTCCAATTGAAATCCACAGAAGAATGAAAGCTGTATATGGTTATGATTATATCAACATCAGTAATATGTGACGCTAGGTTGTTCATGCTCGTAATGAAGACAAGAGAGCATCAATCGAGTTCTACTACAAATGATCACCAATGTCAAAAAAGATTCAGGACTATGCCATCAGCAGGCAAAGTCATGTTTACAGTAAACTGGGATGTTCACGGTGTGGTGCATAATTATGTCACTTTCAGTCCTCAAATTGACCTCTAACAGTCTCGTGTCCTTGCCACACATGTATTCTAATAGTGTCCAGTACTAAATTAATGTGATTCTAACGATGTCACTCACTGAAAAAGATCCAGATAGTCTGAAATTTCAGCCGAAAACATATCCTACCACTCTCCCATCAACCACAAATGTATTATTACGGTTTTCCACTGTGCACAATAGTGTCCAAACAGTCTGATTTTTCAACTAAAAAAGTCCCTGATAATCTCCCATCAACCACAAATGTACTCTGTCAATTTTTTCTGTCCTCAAAAATATCCGGACAGTCCGATTTTTTCATCAAAAACGTCCGATATTCCAATATCTCAACCAAAGGTATTCTGGCAGTCTAATTTATCAACCACAAATGTGTCCTGGCAGTCTAATCTCTCAACCAAAAACTCATACTGGCAGGGTTGCCATTATCAAACATTCTCCCCTGGTCTGTTGCTTCTAGGCTGACAGAACAGGAAGTGTTCCATCTACACACGGCCATGGTCTGAAGGGACCCCTATCCCTTCTACCCATGGCCCCAGTCTGAAGAGACCTCTCCCTTCTTCCTTCTGACGAGACTGTATCGTGTATCTTTTTGGTTCCGCCCACTGTACATTGTCTTCATTCCCTGCTACAAGTCGTAGTGGCCAATACTGATTGTGGTACGACTTGCATCGTTTCTTGGCCCAGTGAGATTGGAGAAATGTATTGGGGGTGGAACTATTATCCTTCTGGTCTATAGCATTCATGTTTCGCTCCTATCCTCTTAGACTCCACCCATACACGAGCTGTCCATGCGCAACGTCGTGTTCTCCTTGCCTTCATCATGTGATATGCGATGCTTTCCAGTGCTTTTCACTATGGTCTGTTCTCTGTTTCGAAAAGAAACATAGTGACATTTGGAGTCTGAAAGTATTACTTTCCTAGAAGCTTTCCCAGGAATCACGTGTGGTCTTTCTACATGTACTCTGTCCAGTTGTCTCTCACCTACTGTTAACTTTATTTTGTGCAACTCTGCATTTTTCGTACATGTCCTATTCTGTGTATTGGTCCTCTAAGAGCAGCCACGTGAACCCATGCTATGCTGTTTCTTTCTGTTCCACGCAGGTGTGAGTCAGAGAAGCTCGCTTAATGGCCTGTAGTTAGCTGTGCGCTGTCATAAGAGACCAGCTTTTGGCTGCACTAATAGTGTCTGCCTCCCCGCTGCGAAGGGTCAGCTTTTTAGGCCCCTCTCGAAATGCGTTCCATGTCCTACTTCTTTCAATGGCTGGGAATTGCCTGCTTCCACTTCAGTTCAAAGTGAGTACGATACTATGTGACTGTTAATATGCAAAGTAGGGAATGCTTGCTAGTATCAAGTTCATGTTGGCCATGTATTACTGATTACGCTCCATGTCACTTTACTTGAAGTGGGGCATGTGTGGGATCAAAGCCCTCGACTTGGCGAGTAGATTACGTTTCTATATTTAAAATAGAATGTTAAGGGGCAAAATTATACCTCCACCTTACAACTAGGAACCAGTGTCAAGAGCTGAAATGGCGGTCAGCTGCACTCTGAAGCGACAGAGCTGTCTAATCTCTACTGCGCATGTTCTGATGTGATGTCGTCCCTTCTGGCACTACGAGTTGTATGCTGCTCACAGCATACGATCAGTATTTTTCTTTGAAACTGCATATAGCGTATTGTGCAAGGATACAGTATGAGAAATTTATAATGTGTTGCTGTGATGACGGTACCACGGTCGAGTGGTCAGTTTGCCTTCAGCACGGCGAGGCGAGAATGTCTGATGCTTCTCGCCAGTGGGACCGCATTAGAGTAGCTTGTCTTTAGTTCCTCGTCACTTAGGGGTTACTTTTGGTTTTATGTACATTGCGCTACGGCATATGCCTATAGGCAGAACACGATAAAGACCACTGCCTGACCACATGCTTATGAAGTTGGGCAGTACCTTCGAGACCAACTCAGACCACTCAGCTCCACTGCTCGCTGTGGAAACACATTTTTCCATTATGACCCCTATCGTTTATGTAAAAATGTTGTCTGCAGCAGTGTGCATCGATGTGGTCAATAGGCACATTTACACGCGTAAGTTCAAACTCCCTGATCATCATATTGGACCTTCATTATGGACCATGCGGGACTTCGCCTGCAGATGATGCAAATATTTGAGCTTCCTTTTGAGGAGCTGGAAATGTTGTCAAAGCAGCTTTTCGATCGAATGGCTATGTGATCAGCCATATGGCGGAAAAATGACAAACTTTCTAAACATACAAAGTGTACAACAGAGTACATCAGGTGGAAATCAGTAGGAGGGAGATGAGAGCGCTGGCACATTTTGATATCAAGTTGATATGCAAATTAATTAAATTGATCAATTAATTACCTCCACCTCCTACCTCCCCCACCCTCCTACCCCAGATAATGGCATGTGTTTTCCTCCCTGCCCTACCCTATCATCCTAGGGCTATGCTGACATGCCACCCCACCCATCACTACCCTGGAACTGGCGGGAAATTAACAATGGCAGTGCCACTTCTGGAGCACAAATCCTGGGCCTTCTGGGCAGAAAGCACAAGTGACGCCCCAACTCATGGATACTCTCCAGATACCAAAGAAGAATGTTACTTTAGTGTACTTTATTTATTTCGGTTGGGAAACTGAAGTAAAGATCAGTCTTAATTAAGTAATTCCTCATAAAGATCGGCCCTAATTACACAGCTATATGCATAGTGCTATAGTGCTACACAAGGACTGCCTAAAATCGCAACACAGCTCAAAAATTGACGGCACAATGTAACTGGTGGTATCCTGCTGGAAAAAATTTACGGTATCACTCAAAACTAGTTGCAGACACACTCCAACTCTAACCTTCACCTACGAGCTGGTGGGAAGAAGGCTTGGGTGTAAGGTATTATTTTTATTTTGTTTGGTAGGAAATATGTTCAGCTGACGAGATGCTGGTGGTGGACAGAGAGGAGTTTAATAATTGTATTATCTGAAAGCATACCATTGAGAAATGTATTTAACGTTGTTTGACGTCAGATTTCGCTACAGACAATCACCCAGTGGTGTAGGTTATCAAAGCCAATACACGCTAACACAACCAATGGAAAATGTATCCCTGTTCCAATTATATACAGAAATTGTTGAGAAAAAACCAGCACTTGCAATGAACAGGTCGCAATGCAATGCATGTTCTGGAGAAAATCTTCATCCCAAAAGATTTCAGATGGGTGGTAACTAAACATGCGTTTTTCTCGATGTACAGCCGGGCACTAGTAAAACTATAGGCCCTCTTTCCTCCCCTCTTCCCTCCCCCTCCCTCACTCCCTCCCCACACCTAAGAGGAGACACAGATGTTTTCAAATGGTCAACTGTTTCCGTCATATGCTGTACCCTGCTTTGCAGCCTAGCGCCCTTCTGCCAGCAGACGAGTGGGCATGCCATGAGCTCACAGTCTTGTTGAGGCGAAGATCCTTTGTCAACACAAAAGGTACTGTCCCCCACAAAGCCCTTCCCCCCCCCCACCTCCCCCCACAAGTGACTGCTGTTCTGTGATGGAGAACAGTGCACTGTAACAATTGTATTTAATGTCAATGCATCTCATATAAACAAGCATCTTTTAAAAAGGAAAACACAATATTGATCACAATAAATGTCCTCCTTTCACGAAAATAGACGCAGTCCACTTTCTTTTAGTTGTATGAGCAAAATCGGTCTGTTTTTTTTTTATGTTCACGTGCAGGACACAATTCAGAACTCATTATTTTGCACCATCCAATGAAGTGAACCACCGTCGGTTACAAATGATCACACTGCAAAGGACTATAAATGTCCACCTTGCGTAAAATTGGGAAAAAAACTTGCATTGTCTTGTTGCAAAAACTACCAATCACCATACAATGTACTCGTTCTTTCGAAACCATCGTCAAAATAAAGAAAAAGCGAGAATATAAATTCCAAAGAAAAAACATCTGCTTTAAGCAGTTTCTTTCAGCTTGATAGACAAATTACACGACCTGAGAGCGTCTGTTATGTTCAAATCAGTGTCTGTAAATAACCTGTCATGCACGTATATATTACAAACATTTCAGACACACGATACAACTTTAGAGAATACAATCTTTCACGCCAGTAGCTCACATGTCCTAAAAAAACATAATCATTTTATGTTCGACAACAATAAGCTACAATTCAAGAGGACGTTGCTGTTTTGCACTGGTGGGTCCAGTTTTACCAATGCAATGCTATATCAGACCTGCATTTACGACATAAATCGTGAGAGCCTGTCTTGTAAAAGAAACTCCTATAAGACTTTAACGCATCTCACTTTCTTCCGTTCCACAGAGAACAAATACTATCTATATGCTTACATTTGATATTTTTGCTTCATATCTTCTCTCTACCAAAATATCTGTGAAGTTTCTATCACACAGCAGATTTTTGCATTCTAGTTTTGTAAGAGATTTAATCATTACAGCATGTTTCATGTACTCTACTCTCATTTGGGGAAAAATATTGTCATTTCTAAATCCCACAACAAGCTAAAATTCAAGTAACGTCTATTTAACAATTAGAGGTTATGAAGTTGAAATAACACAAGACTTGCAGCAGCACCTATTTTTAACTGCACAATCATGACGATAATAATAAAAATGCTCATGATCCCATGAGAACAGATACAGTTGATTTCTATTAGCTTTATGAGCAAAATCGGTGTAGTTTTGAGAGACTACCCCTTGTAATAGAACCTCCTTTAAGATTTTATCGCATCTTTATCGTCTGTTATGTCGAAAAACAAATGTCGTCAGCATGTTGACATCGAGCATATTACATATACATGTATTGCTCCACTGGAGAAGGTGACCAGTCGTTGAAGTCGCTTGCACAGACCTGCGGAAAGCTTTATTGATTGTACCGGAAGAAGACCATATCCAACATACTATCAATCACATGAGAGGGTTCCTGTATTGTTCCCTCATAAACAGTTTAATACATTGTTTCTGCAGCTGTAACACATCCAAGCAGTGTACAACTACCGTTTTGTACACTGCCACACACTTTGTTTTTCTACCATGACTTCGAAGTCTGTGTCTGGTGCTAAACCTACATTAACACATTTCTATCCATTGGCTCTCATAGAAAGCTGAACATCGTATGGTGTAAACTATGCAGCTTCCACAACACACAGGTTGGTAGAAATAAAACACAGAGGCGCTATTTCTCAGTGACAAAAATGTGGAGGACATCATATCATGTGGAAACTGCAAAGATTTGCGGCATTGTAGAGGGTTTCCAACAGCTATCCGAAGGCGATGACCTACAGTTAATCTCATCTGCCATTGCAACTGGATAGTACACGTCTCGGTGTTCCATTTCTAAGACCAGTGTTTCCTCATTTTGCCATCATGTACATGATTACTGTTCCTATGCTGACTACCGCTGGAAGATGCTGTTCACAACATGCACGAGGTAGTAGAAATAAAAGAGCCACTCTTATCTTATTGGTGAAAAGAAAAAAAGTTGTCTAGGCATCGCAACATATGGAAATAGGACGAGTCTGTAGCATTGAGGAACGTTTCCAAACAACTGTCTGAAGATGATGACCTCTACATTTAATCCCATGCTCCACAATGACACACAGCAGATATCCAGTATTCCGTCAGGGCTCTCTCCGTTTCAACCAAGTGGTTTCAGTCAATCATTATGTGGTAATCAGCAGTGTACCAGTGGACTGACGGGATGGGAAAGATACCAGTGATATGGGATGATGTACTGCAATATGCACTGCAGTTGATAGTGCGATCAGTTTTAGGAATTTTATGAGTTACTCCAGAATTTCAACGCCAGTCAATGACACAGCAGATTGCTTCCCAGTTTCTGGATCATCACTAAATTACCCCTCCACTACTTTGCAGAGTACCATATACTAGATCGCAAACGCTAATAGACGACTGTACAGTACGTCCATTCGGCCATATAGACAAAAGTGTACCAGATAGTGCCCTATACCATTGCAATTAGGCTATCTACGTATTTCCAGCGCAGCAATCATAGTGCAGAATTTATGATTACGGCTGGCCATCTTTCCCTGTGTGGATGGACGTCACAGAGTACTCTCTCATTTATAGGATAAAGTCAGAGGTTGACAGATTCCTCCCACATTGTCCTTGATCAATTCTCCCTGCAACACCTGTCTTACTCACAGCACCAATCCAAATGCACAAGATCTCCCCAGATGTGTGCATATCAAGGAGGGTAGCACCTCTTATCAGTGGCTAGTAGACATGAGAGTGTTGTGGTGATATAACAGATGGTTAAAAAGAAACATGTGGTTTATACATGACTGAGCTCCAGACGGATGGAGTTTGAAAGATTTCACATAAATCAACCATGCTATCAATTCTGAAGCATTATTCCAGTGCCTGGAGTCAGTACCAGAAAGGTACTGGCATAAGAGAAATGATCGTAGAGCATAAACACACACTCCGGTGGTTACATGGTTCTGCACTTAAAAGTGCTATATTGTTAAAGCCACATAGTTTCTGAAGTATTAGTCATGCTGAATGCAATGCTCTTAAGACTCTAATGCAGGATATATTTGTCCAACATCAGATAAACAACCACTCAGCAAGTTTCCTACCCCAGTCACTATGGTGACAAACTTTGAAATGATAAAACTACTTTCTTCTGCACTATTCTGGTGTCCTAGGAAGGCATCAGCAGTGTGTATCCACCACTCAAGCTGCTTATAAACCAACTAGAATGAAGTCTTGAGGCTTCAGTTCTGTCTCTTAGTAAATTCTACCTCTTTTTAAGTCGGAAATGTATGTACCCTCAATCACACTTATTGAGGTACCATCCACGCCGCTCTGCATGAAAACACACACAAAGAAGCAGAAACGTCTTAGGAGGGAGTAAGCACCACGATCAGTAGCAAAAGGAGATGTAACAGTCTTATTGCTGTTCACAGTGGCATCACCGAAGCTCTGGTCACAATCCTCTTGCACAAAGAAGTCCAGGTCCGAAGTTACATAGTATTGCTCATGTCTAGGATAATGTAGCAAATTCGTCCTAGCACCACATCTCTCGAGTACACCACCCACACACTATTATAGGTGAAATATGTGGCTTCGGTCCACTCTCCTACAGAACTCTCTAGGGAATGGCAGAAGTCTGATAAACCCATTGATTCTTCTCCTTAATACTTAAGGTATAACACTACTCGTGAGATTCAACCATAATTCGTTAACATCTATACTCGATTGCCTGTGTGAGAACACAGTTATGGATTGGAATACATATGTTTTGCCTGCTTTAACATCGCGCCTCTGTGTAATACTTATGTTGCCTTTGTTGAAGTATGTGTTACGAAATCCACATAAGGGGGGTGGGGGGGGGGGGGGGTGGGGGGGGGCATTAAAACTGAATGCAGTCAGAGGGCAAAAAAAATCTTTTTTCGGTCTTGAGTGTCTGAGTATCCCCAATCCACCTGAATTCCACACATTTCATGGTACTTTTTCTCTAATTTTATGTATTCTCAGTCAGTTAATGTAATTGTGCAAGTTTTTTCACGATTTTACCCATGTCGTGGTATTTCCCTCAATTTTACTTATTTCCCATTCATTTATCGTAATTATGCCAGGTTTTCCTCAATTTTTACCGATTTTATGTCATTTTTTCATATTTTTCGATATTTTCTCATGTGTATATGGTCATATTGCTGGCATACCCATGCGTTGTTTGATATTATATGAGGATATTTGCGTGTCCTATACACCAACATACCAAAAAATCCTAAGAATTCGCCTCTTTCCGATGATACATGCATGTATTTTGGGTAGGAAGATGTTGAAAAGTATAGTAACACTCCCTCGCACCTAGATAAAACTCAATGTGTGGTGCAGATTAGAAACTCGAAGTCTGGAAACAAATCCGTGTACCGCTATGACACATCAAAAGAGCTTATCAGCAGACTCAAGTAGCGAAGTATTTGATGGAAACTGAAAGTCTGGAACAGTTCTACACTTTCATTTGACTGCCACTCTACCATGAAGGGATCTGCAACAGTGAGCCGACATTACTGTGCTACTCTGATATTTTTTTCCACAAGTATATGCCCAAATTACTTACCAGATGAGCTTCGCTACCTTCTGGTTGCACCTTCCAACTGTGATACGTCACCACAACTATGTCAGGTCATCTACAAATTGCAGATTTTGGTACTTTTTTATTCTAGTAATAAGTTATTCGTTAGTTGACAGTATGTCGACTGCACTAAGCATGCTGGACTGTGAGAGTATCCTCTCCCCGTACCTACAGTGTGTGTACTCCCAGCAACATGATACATAGACGAACAGTTAGCAAATTATGCATTCAAACCGCAAACATCCGCCGCTGACAGCTCTACACATATACATATAGAGACAATGCATGCATACTACCAATCGCGAAGTTTCGATTTCACCCGCTTGCACTTTATTTTCTACAGTGCTACAGCCCCGCAAATAGCGAAAAAGTCTGCGCAAAACGACTCTGTAGGGGATGTAAGCACATTTAAATTCTTCCTGCTAAAGAGTAACATCTTCAATGCAAGTTATGTTACCGATATTTCGTAACAATATTGTCTAGATTCTCCAGAAATAACAACAAACCAAGACATTCTACTGAGCCTATCACACCTTCTTTTGTACTCTTAAAGGGCATGATGACGACACATAATCATCCCAATTCCGCTATTTTGTGTGTTGGATGTCTGTTGGATGGAGGGGGACAGTCCTTCGTGAGTATTATGTTTATGTATAGTGCAGAAGAGCACATTAGTCGAGCGGTATAGTATACTCGAATGTGTTCAGTCATCAACAACCATATATTCTACAGGTGCAGTGTATTTGCTCTATTTTCTGTATGTAGACATATCTTGAATTACAGCTTGTTGTGAAACCTAGAAATGATAGTGTTTTTCCCGACAGGCGATTAGATTGCATGAAACGCTTGACGATCAAATGTCTTACAAAAATGGAAAGCAAGAATCTGTTGTATGATAGAAGCGTTACAGACATGTCTGAAGAGGGGAGTTATGGAGCAAAAATGTCAAATGTAAGTAGGTAGATGGTAATTGATTTCGATCTAATGAAAGGGAGAGACACGTGGTAAAATATCATAGGAGGTTCTATTACAAGACAGACTCCCGCAAATTTTTTTCATAAATACAGTTGTGATATAGCATTGCATTGGTAAAATGGGACCTGCCATAGTGTGCAAAACAGCAACAACCTCTTGAATTACGGCTTCTTGTTGCCGAACGTAAAATGTTTATGTTTTTTTCCGACACGTGAGCTAATGGTGTGAAAGATTGTATTAACTAATGTTATTTCACATGTCTGAAATGTCTATAACACACACATGCATGACAGATTATTTACAGATACTGATTTGAACGTGAGAGACGCTCTCAGGTTGTGTAATTTGTCCATCAAGCTGAATGAAACCGCGTAACACAGATGTTTTTTCTTCAGAGTTTAAATTCTCGCTTTTTCTTTACTTCGAATATGTTTTTGAAAGAATGAGGACATTCTACAGCGATCAGTAGTTCTCACAGCAAAATTGGGGACATGCAGTCTGATCATTTGTAAACGGCTGCGGTACAAATTAATGAGATGCGAATTGTATCCTGCAGTTGAACGTAAAAAAGATTCCGATTTTGCTGGTCAAACTAAAAGAAAATTGACTGTGCCTGTTTTCGTGGAAGGAGGACATTTATTATCGTCAATACCGTGTTTTCCTTTTTAAAAGATGCTTGTTTATAAGAGATTCATTGACATGAAATACAATTGTTACAGTGCACTGTTCTCCATCACAGAACAGCAGACGCTTCCAGGGGGAGGGGGGGGCTTGTGGGGGATGGTCAAGTGTGAGTGAAATCACTGACCCAGCTGTGCCCGACCAGGGGTGCAGTGTGTAGGATGGGGCAGTGCAACTAAATTTACCTTTTGTGTTGGCAAAGGACCTTCGCCTCAACAAGACCACGAGCTCATGGCATGCCCACTCATCCACTAGGGAAGGAGGGAGGGAGGGATCAGGAGGGAAGAGGGGAGGTAAGAGGGAGTATAATTTTGCCAGTGCCCGGCTGTACATCGAGAAGAATTCAATTCCAACTACCACTCATCTGCAGTCTTTTGGGATGAAGATTTTCCCCAGTACATACATTGCATTGTTACCTTTTCATTATGAATGCTGTTTTTTTTCACAATAATTTCAGTGTGTAATTAGAACAGGGATGCATTTTCTATCGGTTGTGGTATCGTGTATTGCCTTCAATTACCTGCACTGCAGGGTGATTGTCAAGCAGGCTTCTGTAGTGAACTCTGTCGTCAAACAGCAATAGATACAGTGCTCAGGTTTATGCTTACAGGTGATACACTCATTTAAGTCCTCTCTGTCCAACGCCAGCATTTCATCAGTTGAACATATTTCCCACCAAACAAAATGAAGATAGTACCTTACATCCTAGCCTTTTTTCCGCCAGCTCATAGGTGAAGGGTAGAGTTTGAGTACATATTCCACTAGATTCGAGCAGTGTTGTGAAATTTTTTCCAGCAGGATAACACCATTTGTATTTCATCGTCAATTTTTGAGCTGTATTGCGATTTTAGGCAGTCCTTGTGTAGCGCTATGCATACTGTTGTGTGATTAGGGCCGATCTTTTGGTTAATTACTTAATTAGGACCGGTTATTACTTCAGTTTCCCTACCAAAATAAATAAAGTACTCTAATGTAACCTCCTTCTTCTGCATCCGGTTAGTTTCCATGTGTTTGGGGGGTACACTTGGGCTTTCTGTCCAGAAGGACCAGGGCTGGAGTCCTGGAAATGGCATTGCCATTGTAAATTTCCCACCAATTCCAGGGTGGGAAGGGGTGGGATGGGACATCAGCTCAGCCCTGGGACAAAGAAATTCCTGCCAAAATTCGAAACTCCCGCCAATAGGGTAGGTGGGGGAGGGAAGGTCACATGTGGCAGCTCTGGAAAACACATAGCGTCATCGGGAGATGGGGGTAATTAATTGATAAATTTAATTTGCATATCAAGTTGATATCAATAGTGTACCAGCACCGCCATCTCCCTAGAACTGTAATCGACCTCTCAACGCATGTCCCGTCATACCTGAATGTAGGACAATGTTATGCCATCATCATGTATAATGGCCAACTTCAAATGTGTTCCATGCGCAGACAAGAATTCATGTTAGATCAGCATGCCTTCTGTGTTGTCTTAAGACTTGTCCACAACAGGGTGTAGTCGTACCCATAGAGACCACTATTCTTCCCCTCCATTACAAGTTTCTCACACCATCCTTGGCAGGTGATGACCATTGCGGCGTGCTGAAGGAAACAGTAGCCACAGGAGGGCAGGACACCACAGCACTGGAGCTTCCAACAAACTCGATGACATCTACTGTGACCATAAGCCACAAGCTGCCTGTGGTTGTGTCTCAAGAGAAGATTGGTGTGGATGCTAGACTCATGCTAGCATCAGCCTTCCTTCTGTATAGCAAAGTACCAGTGGAGTGTCCACCGGCAACAATACAGAAATCCATGTCCAGCAACAGTGATCATCTCAGTGCCACAAGGAACAGCAGCGGGCTTCTTCAGATACGCGCCTTTTTCACACATGTGACCTGGAAGAGGACAATGATGATGATGGTGATTTGGAAGATATGCCAAACAACGATACTAGATGACAAGTTCCCTACCTCAGTCATGATACTGGTGTCACATTACTACCCAGCCATCCAATGAAACAGCAGCCCACAAGGAATGGAATGGGGAGTCATCCATCCATTTAACACCAGCTCTTACTCAGTGTACTGATAACGTTGAGGATGTGGATGATGTGGCGATGGGGGAGGTAGAGGGTCATAGCATATTGCCTGCCACTTCTGACCACCATCTCCTTTAACCGTGGTTGTGGTCTGTGAAGTTCAGGGATTTTCTCTCTTGGAGTTGTCTGCTATGACGACACTTCCAGCTTCTGAGCTTAGACAATAGACTTTCTGTATAGCCTCTATTGACATCAATACAATACAGACGTGACATAAGCTAACATTTGTCCAACAAATGCTCACTGCAGCAGATGTCGACATTCCTCCTTCTTACGAGAAATTCATCTAGCAAGCTTCCCCAACTTCTCTGAATTGAAGGCATGTGTCGCACATGTGTGCCCCTCAGACAGAAAGGTTGCAATCCTTAACCATGAAGTTCTGATGGCACCGACGCACAATACATGCAGAATGCGAGGGGGATAGCCTTTACAGACAATGCCATGCAGTTTTTTGACATCTACACTCCTTATAGCTCAGGATGACACTAGTGGAGAAGACACTGCTAGAGCCATGAGAGTGGATGTATCAGGCCACCAAAGGCGATAAACAAGATGTGTACAACTACAGAAGAATTACTTTGCAACCAGTTGCATATAACATACTCTCCAAGATCCTACTAAACATAGTAGAAACAACGCTATAGAGTAATTTAGGCGAATATCAAGGTGGTTTTGGGATGGGCAGATCACATCCTGGACAATTGTTTATTCAGAAGTCAATCATTTGTCGCAGAATACTGAATTTAAAAGGTCAGTAATTTTATTTGGAACTGCATGTTGCATATTAAGCAAGCATGTAGTATGAGGTATTCTTAAAGTGCCACTTTCGTGATGGCACTATAGGTAGATAGTCTCAGGCCCATACTAGCAATTCGATAGCCTCATCCCAAAAACTTCTCTTTGTTTTGTAATATTAAAGTGCTAATGATAAAATTTGAATATATCTAAACAGTTCACTTGCTACATGTGAAACTAATATAATCAATTTAGTTATGGTTACTACCCATGTAAGTCAAGAGGCTACAGGCAATCACACTGTAACCCATTAGTATATTTCTGAAAAAGTCGTCACTAAGTATGTGGACCGCGTGAATCGACAATTTGGTGCTTATAAATTTTTTGGTGATGTAAGAAAGTGTAAATTTTTCTTGTCCACCACTGGTGTTCCTGTGTTTGAACTTGTCAAGCCTCTTTTTCTGGATAAGAAATCAAGTGGCTTGAGTTTTACAGGCATAAAACTTCAAATAGACAAATATTTTCAGGATAACCTTGCTCTGATGGCAGTTTTTCCTTACATATAAACAATCAGCGCCATCATATACCGAAGATATGGCCTCCTTGCAAGGTCTAACTCATGACTGTTAGTTTCGATGCGAAAATCCACACTATGCCCTATCTTACACAGGTTCCACACTCAAGAACATGCTGCTTGTTCACACATCAGACTCGGGGCTCAAAAACGACCTTTTCACTTGGAGAAACACACTTTACATAATTGTTTATTCGTGGTTCATGCTTTTGAACAAGCTCAAAGTTCTGTATGGGGGTTTGAATGCAGTGATCCTGAAGTTTTTCAGATGATTTCCAGCGTTCTGTTGTTACTGAAGGTTGTTGGTCAGGTCATCAGTGCCAGCCCCATGGACCTCAATAACCACTCCATCCCCCACCGCCTCTACTGTTGGTCACCCACCACTGAGGCATCAGCAATGCTTTTGGATGTGGATTCTGCTTCACCTACTACTAACTCACCAATGCCACCTTAGGCTTATCCTCATTTGAATATTTTCTCATTTTATGAAAGCATCACAGATGTATAGATCTTTAGATATTTTCTTTGTTTTTGACTTTGTTTACTGACTCATGTGGCATGGTATAAGTAACATACAACGCTCAGTATAAATAGAATGTGAAAATTAATTTAGTTCATATTTTATGAGAATCGATATCAGAAGTTAGGAGATGTTGGATTGTGGTGGTTGTCAAAAGGTTCAGCTGATGAAGACAATGTAAGATGGATCTAAGGACAGGATGTAGACAACAGTTGTTGGAAGCACAAAGATCCATCAAGATGGTCAGTATTCAGACAGTGAGGCTGCTGATCAGAACAGCAGGTACGATGTCTCAGTGTAGTTTGGTTGCATCTCAGGGAGGCAACAGGTAGCCCATCATAATCAAATTACATACAACAATTGTACAAGGGAATCAAAAATGTATAATTTATGACTCACAGAAGTTGTGATGAAAGAAAGAAATTTGTTTACACACAAGAAATCTTTCATTTAACTAAGAATAACAGGGAATTACTTAAATACATAGGGTCTTCAGAAGAGATAAAATGGCATAAACATACTATGTACAAACACTATTAAAAATAATACTGGTGGCACTCAGTATCTGTATGTAAATATACATACCACCCTCAACAAGCACATAGAAACATATTCACTCACAGTATAAAATCATTTCCCAAATGAAGTTTTTAATTTTTTTCTTCATTTCTTTTCTTGTTCCAATGTCTTTATCTAAGTTGGCATTCCATTTGTTGCAAAATACGATTTCAGAGTCCCTCATATGTTTTAGAGAGTAGCTTCCTTTTATTCCTTCTACACAGGCAGCTGTAGTTCTAGCTACAACACCAAGTGATCGTTTTGGAGCTCTCTAAAGATGACTCTCATTGTTAGCGGGTCTCATTTCCTCACTATGAGTGTCTGAGATGATTGTACTTATTTTAACGATTTCATCTAATTTTAATTCCAAACAACTGTACCTGCTAATGGCATACAATGTACAGAGTGTAAACGATAGCTGCCTACAACATTCAATGGTGGTGTAGGGAAAGTCGATACCAACAATCTGGTACAGGACATATGTGCTCCATCAAGCTGGAAAACAACTTCAGGCATGCTTACAAAAGTTACCTAAGCTACAGCAGATGTGCGCCACATAAGATTTTGAATATCATTTCGCTGTCTTATGCCACCAGCTTAGAAGTGTTAACTGACTGAAGCTTACTTCTTTTTCACTAGAATCTACAGCTGTTCTCTGAAAACTCTTATGAAATTGTAAATTTGACTTTTGTGTAAATTTTTGCTCAAAACTATGTGAATTTTGACAGCTTAGCCCTTACAAGCACAATATTCTTGTAGTATGAAGGCCACAGGAATAAAACGACTTAATTGTTAAATGTGTACACTTAAAACTCACAAACTTTGGAGATAAAATTTACACAAATGTCAATTTCACTGTGCAAGAAAATATTCGAGGACGATTTTAGTGAGTAAAAGGTATGAGCTTCAAACTAGTAAGATTGATGTAGCTGATGATGTAAGAGGGTGAGAAGATATTCAAATTATCATGTGGTAAACATGTGCAGTAACTTAGGTGACTTTTGTAGGCCAATTTCAGATGGTTTCCCAGTTTGACATGACATAAATCTCCTACATAAAACTATCTACGTCAATGTGGTACATTGCAAACAGTTATCATGTACACACAATGAATATTAATAAAACCGACAAACGGCAGAGACGTATTACTCACTAGAAATGGAAGAAATCTCATGTGATTTTGGTATGTCGCATTTTCGCCCATATAGTGCTTCGCATATTTTAACTGCTAGTACTTCGCTGCTACAGATAGATCACTTTCAGAAGTACTGTGAAACTTTGTATAGTTTACAGACATCTTAACAACTAGATAACTGAATCTGAAGTTGGCTTACAGACATGAAGAGGAATGGTACTGTGCTTTTCGCCACACTGGCATAGCTCCGGAGTCCAATTTACTTAAATGTTTTTGGTAACTGGATAAGTAGTGACAGCCAACAATATTTTTTAGGTTTTCTATTGCACTTATTCATATTGTCGAATCTCTGTTCTAAAAAATTATGTTACAATAACACTGCAGAGGGCACCAAAATGTCATGGAAAAGCAATGCATTTGGAACCATGAAATTTTTACTGTAAACACATTAGGCGATCTGCACCACCTGCCTACCTATTATTGTTTTCAGTTTTTCTTTATTTATCCTTCTGCTTTTTATAGACAAGTAAAATATCTCATATTTTTTCGCCATCTTATCAGAAAAGCAAAACCATACACTACATACAAAAACAAATAAAAATAAAAAATATGATATCAGTGCTCGAATTTTGGAGTAAAAAAGAAGTGCCAGTCAACAACAATAGTTTTAATGCTTTCTAGTGCTCTGTTTCAAGTTGTCGAATCTATTCTAAGTAATTATGTTACAGTGACACTATATGGGGAAATTTCTCATACAGAAATACTTAGATACAAACAAAAGATTGATAGCCCGTATAAGCTGGAGGAAATTAATCAGACTGTCATGTATAAATTTCATCTGCATATGAACATAACACTGATATGTATTCTTTAATTTGCAGTTTACTCAAACAGACTTGCAAATTTATCTATCACTTGTCTCGCTTTTCAAAATATGAAACGTCTCATATCAATATGAGATTCAAAATTATACATTTGTTGTACATATAAAAACCTACTGGTCCTCCTTTCACATACTCTCTTTACTTCTGTAGTAATGATTATACTGCACCATAGAGGTTGCTAAAACTGAAACGCCCAGAAACGTGTATAAAATAAGGGACTACGTGTAACATTCAAGTTTCGCAATTACCACAAATTGTAGATAAGCAGCGTCGTCCCAAAATCACGTGATTATCCATGTTTGGAAACACTTCCAGTAAACCACACTCACTTCAAATGGATCGTATACGAGATGATGGTAGGTGTACAGGTTGTGGCGAAACGCTCCGCATTTAATAATAATTTTATCAGTACCAAGTGTCTTTTATGTTGTGAAACGTGATGAAAGGAATCCGAATATTTGGAACATTCCAGAAATGGTACCATTCCAAATGTTTCACACGGGCTGAAAAAGAGAAAATAACGTGTGATTGTGGATTGAAATGTAACGGTCGTAAATCAGCAATTTAAATGCGCATCAAATTTGTGGAACTTTCTGTGACAGAATCACTCCTCAGTGAATGTATTGACTCCACAAGTTACGTCAAAATGCTTGAAGATTCGCTAAGGGATATTACTCAAACTCCTGTGAAGTCAAAAAAATATGAACTGTTTCAGGTCAATTAGTGCAGGGCAGCTTTCCATACTATGCCTAGGACGAACTACCATGTGCTGTCAAGTAATAAATATGACAGTCCCATGCCAAATATAACTAATTCAAAGATTATTAAGAATGGAAATATCATAGTGGAAGTAAATAATAAACAGAAGAGCAAGATACAACAACTACTCAAGTCACAAAATGCTGCCAATAAACCTTTATTTATTCCTCCTAAAGCAAAGAAGATGAAAGAAGTTAGTAGTAACAAGGCATCTTTATGTAATGAGCTGACGAAAAATTATGAAATCTGCGTATATTCTGACAGTCATAGCAAAGGAATCGCGAACGTTTTACGAAATGATCAGCAAGTAAACGCCACTAGTTTCGTTAAACCAGGAGCTTCTATATGTGAAATAGCTAAGAACTGTTCCAATAGCAGATGGTGCACGATATTAACAGCAGGTGCCAACGATATTTATAAAAATGATCTCAAAGGAGCCACATGATGCTTAAGGAAAACACTGATGTTACTCGAGAAGCAAACAACGATTGTTGTAGGAATTTCGCACAGATACAATCTTCCAAATTTTTCCTGTGGTAACAAAGCAACTGAGAAAGCAAACAGATTGTATTACAAAATTTACCAAGCCTTTCATAAAACATGCTTCCTACACACAGAGGATATGAACCATCGACTCTTTACCAGACATGGTATACATCTCAGTGGGAGGGGAAAAACTGTTATCTATAAAACAAATTGTGGAAATTATGAAGTGTACTCTTTGTACATCTAGTTCAACTACCATTCCTCTATCCCAGACAGTCCCAGCAGTTCTGGTAAGTGCTACTCATGTTCATACTAAGCACAGTGAAGTTCGCATACCTAAAGAACATCATCAGGGAAGTCCTCTCAGACTCAAAGTACAGAAGCAGTGTTAACACCAGATACCTCCCATCGGATATGACCCAGAAATAGTTATGCTATACTCTGATCCATGAACGATGCCAGTTCGGGCATGTCGATGTCTGGATGGGCATGGCATTGTTGATGATTCCAGCGACAGTTGCTTTATGAGCATGAACGTGCTTCCCTCTTGAAGGAAGCATGTATCCTTCAGAATATATCTCTCACTTGCTTGTGCACAATTTATCATTTACCACAATCATCAGGGATAACAAATCGCAACAAATGTAATAGAAGTTCTCTAAATAACTCGCTGAGATTAAGTTTAATGATCACATTAGCTACAGCATTCAGAGCAGAGCGCTCAGAACATTTACTCAACACTATGCGTGACGTACATGTGCAGAACAATCCTAACTTCGATCGCCATCGTTCGTGACTCCAACCATAGTACTTTGAAGACAGCGACATCAGTTCCAACCACTTCTATGGAAACGAATACACAAGAAACAGCACCAGCAGCAATGTCCAATCAGGTGAGTGGAAGGAAAAAAGTGCCTCCTTCCCATCTGAACGATTTTTTAGAAGAAAGCAGACCAAGGAAGTACATAAGCTAAACAGAATAAGGATGTAGGTAAGTGGTTTATCAGAAATGTTTAAAAGTAGTAGTAATAAGCAAAACAAAACCAACTTTTTCCCATTTCATAGAATGCATCATAATGTTCAATCTCAAGCCAACAAATTACAAGAACTAGAAATAATACTAGATTCTGACATAAAAGTTGAGCACTGAATAAAAAAAATAACAAATAGAAACTGTAAATATATCTGGTTTTCTCCTAGACAGTTCATTCTGGAGGTCTCACGATAAACATGGTAAGTCAGCTGTCTTTGCAAAGTAGAATCTAAGGTATAAAGAAATCCACACACATTCTGATGTTATTAAGGGAAAAGTATTTGAAATGGCAGCTATTGAACTTATAGACATCCACCTTTCCATTCTAACTGCATACAGATCACCTGATGGCAACTTTGAGGACTTCCTGGGTAAATCTGAAACGATGTTAAGTAGTCTAGCTCCAATAAAAAAGGAAATTATTTGTGGTGACTTTAACATTGATTTTTTTTAAACCTTCAAACTGCAGATATAGATTACTGAGTATGGCAAATCCCCATAGTGAATGTGCCAGCAAGAACTCCTAACCTTGTGAAACAGCACTAGACAAAATTTTTATTCAAGAAACCCACTCTCCATACAATAATAAAGTAGTAAATATGGGCTACAGTGACCATGAGTCTCTGTTGCTAATACCTTCAAGGAGTACTTTAGCAAAATAGCAAATGATCTCATCCAAAGTAGCTTTCAAGTCCATAATGTGCACCACATTGGAAACCACAAATCCCCAAGTGGGTCTCTGTTTCTGAAACAGGTCACATACAATGAGCAAATACTGGGAGTTAGATCATTAAAGAAACCATCATGTGATTTTGATAATATTCCAGGCTGTTTTATAATCCAAGCTGGATATTATGTTGTAGAACTACTGAAGCATATTATTAATCACTCTTTCTCCATCGGTACATTTCCAAACCCTCTTAAGGTTGTGAAGTAACCCCCTTGAACAAAAGGGAAGCCACAGTCAATGTTAACAATTACAGGACTGTAGCTCAGCTTAGTGGCTTCTCAAAGATGTTCGAGAAGCTCTTTTACAATAGATTGCTAGAGTTTATTAACAAAATCTCTTTTCTGTCAAATCATCAGCGTGATTCCAGCCAATCAAGGTTCACATCCATAGTGGTCTATGAATTCCTGCATGTGATCCTAAAAGCTGTAGATGAAAAGGGAATGGCTACTGGAACCTTCTTAGACCTATCCAAACCAATTTATATTACAGATCACACTATCCTATTAAGTAAATTGGAAACAAAGGGAACTGGAGGTATTCCAAATGAGTGGCTTAGTTCATATATTACTAAACGATAGCAAAAAAACTGTTCTTAAACATGATAAGATCACTGGAAACATAATAAGAACAGCAATATACGCATCAGAAAAAGCTACAACGAAATACAGTGTGCCACAATGATCAACATTAGGTTCAATCCTCATTCTTTTGAATACGGGTGACCTGAATGAAATGGTGCATACCAAACAAGAAACTTTATTTGTTGATGACACCAATATTTTGATTACAAGTTAAACCAAAAAGACCTTCAAATGTCTACAGACACATCATCGCTGGAGCTAACATACTGGTTTGGAAGAAATAAACTTATCATAAACATTGAAAATATGATAGCTGTGAACTTCCATGTATCCCACACTAAGCAATAAATGTTCCCTCACTGAAAAACAAATAACAAAAGTTTAAAATTGGTTGATGATGTGAAATTCCTAGGAAAAGCTTTGCAGAATTACCTAAAATGGAACATACATGTTAAAGTTCTTACACCTAAACGGTCATCAGTCTGTTATATGCTACAGATACTTAGCACAAGCTGTAACAGAGAAACAGTAATACAGGCACCTCATGCACACCTGCAATCAGCTGTTAGATATGGAATAATATTCTGGTGGGATGCATCTTGTAGTCAATCCATATTCAAAACCCAAAACTGAGCTTTGAGAATCATATGCAATGTAAAGAAACAACAATCATGTTACCCTTTTTTCCCGGCATTAAAGATACTGAATATTCCATGTCAAATTCGGATTCTTTATTGGTCATTCAGCATTATTACAAGCAATAGACTTTGTCAGTACACTTAACCTATTAATTTTACAAAATAAGGTTTTACATATTTAAGTTGATATTGGGCATTTCTAAAAATTCTTCTAATGAATAGAATGGATTAGTTAACAGGAAGTTATGCACATTTTCTTTAAATAATTTCTCAGGCTTGATTGATGCACTTTTAGACAATTTGTTGTATATTTTAATTGTCATATGCTTATGACTGTTGTTAGTTGTACATATTTCAAACAGCAGTCTTTACCAGAGAATATTTAGAAACCTCCAATACATATCAGCAAAACAGCACTGTGCATAGTCATGGGACAAGAAATGACAATAACATTCATTTCTCCTATGCCAAGACATCTACCTAACAGAAAAATGTTCTTCATAGAGGTACGCAATTATAT
Source organism: Schistocerca americana (assembly GCF_021461395.2). Classification (NCBI taxonomy): domain Eukaryota; kingdom Metazoa; phylum Arthropoda; class Insecta; order Orthoptera; family Acrididae; genus Schistocerca; species Schistocerca americana. Next base: position 258,412,901 of record NC_060123.1, read on the forward strand.
AATGACCTTCCTAAAAACATCTAGTTATTAAAGGGTGTAAGCTTGTTCAATTATTATTATTTTCGATTATTCCCATTTAAGAGAGCGTTTGAACTTGAATTCCTTTATGATGATTGTTTGTGTTTTTTCTGAGCCCAAATTTTCTTCATGTGTTCACTGTGTTGTTTCTTTCGCTCCGCTGTCCATTTGCATCCTGGTCTCTTCTGTGTTGTGGTGTCAAATTTATGTTTTTTGATGATGTTCCTGAATTCAGTTCTGTTTTCTGCATCGTTTACTGTTATTTGTGCTTGTCTGAGGTCCTCTTCAACTTCTTTTATCCATTTTGTTTTTCCCCTGCCTGAGTTGATGACTTTAAGAATTCGCTTTGAAATTCTGTTTTCATTCATCCTGTGGATATGTCCGTAGAACTGCATTCTTCTTTTCCTTACTGTATCTGTAATCTTGTCTGTGTATTTATATAATTCTGATGTTGGTCTCTTCTTCCAGATTCCTTGCTCTTGTATCGGGCCAAAAATTTTCCTGAGAATTTTCCTTTCTTGTTTCTCTATTTCTTTGATTTTAGTTTGCCCACCTATTTGTGTTGTTTCAGATGCATACAGTGCCTCCAGAAGTACGACAGTGTTGTAGTGCCTCAATTTTGCGTTAGTGGATATGGACTTTTTGTTATAATAGTTCCACGTGAGTTTATATGCTTTCTGTAATTTTTTTATTCTTTCCTCATTGGCCTTTAGGTTGATCCCTGATGGCTGAATGATTTCTCCCAGGTATTTAAAATGTGGTACTTGTATGATTTTCCCATGGGTTGTCACAATAGGCAATTTGTCTTGTGGCACTCTTTCTATGTACTGGGTTTTCTCATATGAGATTTGCAGGCCAGTTCTTTGTGCAATTTCGTGTAACTTCTCTATGGCGTTAGTGGCTTCTTTTCTATTATTTGTGAGGATTGCAAGGTCATCTGCAAAAGCTAAACACTTCACATTGAATCTATTATCTTTTCTAATGCCAATTTGGATTCCTTTGACTTCTTTTTCCCATGTCCTGATGATTTTTTCAAGAATGATATTAAAGAGTAATGGTGAAAGTCCGTCACCCTGTCGCACTCCAGTTTGGATTACAAATGGTTCCGAGATATCCCCCATAAATTTAACCTTGGAGACTGTGTCAGTTAATGTTTCCTGAATGATTGCTCTTGTCTTTCTGTCAATGCTGAATTCTTCCAGCGTCTTGCAGAGCACTACTCTGTCTATTGAGTCGTAGGCCTTTTTAAAATCTACAAAAGTAACCACTGTGTTTCGGGTGTTTCTCATCTGGAGAATCATTTTCAGATTCCAGATCTGCTCTATGCATGATCGTCCCTTGCGAAAACCAGCCTGGTATTCTCCTATTTGTGGGTCAGCTTGTTCTTCTAATCTATTCATGAGAACTTTTGATAGGATTTTATATGTGACCGGTACGAGTGAGATACCCCTGTAATTATTTGGTTCAGTTTTGTCCCCTTTTTTGTGGAGTGGATGGATGAGTGCGCATTTCCATTCAGAAGGGATCTGTTCTGTTTCCCAAATGTTTAATATGATTTTGTGAATTTTTCCTGTTAATCTTTCATCATTTAGTTTCCATAGTTCTGCAATAATTCCATCTTCTCCTGGGGCTCTATTGTTTTTCAGTGTCTTGATAATTTCTACAATTTCGTTGATGGTTGGCAGTTTAGCGTCAGGATTTGGTGTAGACGTCTCGTAGTGAATGTCCTCTGTAGGTCTTTCACAGTTGAGAAGTTTGTTGAAATAGTCTGCGAGGATTTGGCAGTTATTCTTCGTGTTAGTTTCTAGTGAACCATCCGGTTTCTTGAAGCAAAGATTGGGTGGCTGGTATCCTGCAATATGTTCTTTAAACGTCTTATAAAAATTCCTGGTGTTGTTCTTCTTAAAGTCTTGTTCTATCTCATCTAGTCGCCGTTTGTCATAATTTCTTTTTTCCCTCCGAATAGTTTTCGATGTTTGTTTTCGGATTACTAGAAATTGTTGCCATTTTTCAATATATATAATATCTTTATCCTCTCGGTATTCTTTATTGACTTGTCCTATATCAGTACAAAACGTCATAAGACCAAATTCATGGAGGTAAGAATAATTCTTACCTCCATGACCAAATTTAAGTAAATAAAGAACATAGATATACAACATCTGTGGTAGAATCCAACGACGTTAATTTAAACTCGTTTGTAGTATCTGTGTCAAATATTACAGATCTTTGACTTGTTTTTGTTTTGGTGTTGTTACTTGTTGGACACTGGTAGTAGAGTCACAGAGTTCCGATTGCAGTGTGTAGGAAATTATGTATGTGGCACCTAAATTATAGAATAATGCAGCTTTTCCCATTTGATGTAGAACGAGCTTCAAGAAGAATGTTTCAGGTTAATGACAAGAGATTGAAAGAATGCCGTACGCTCTTTCAAAGAAATATTCTCATTGACCAGTGAACCGAATCCTGAACGGACTTAGGAATTGCATATTTAAGTGTTAAAGATGTATTCCGTTTTGTTAAGTATGCACCAGTCCTGAAGTACTGAAAACTGGTAAGCTGTAGTTTCATTACTGCTGTGATATTTTACACAGAAAAGACTCTGACACTGTTATGAATGTTACGGCAGGGCAACTAAAGAGGAGTTCTATGTATGTCTAGAACTATCCTAGCCCGAATTTCTCGAAGTTTAATATCATGAGTATTACGCGACACGTATGTAGATCATAGCATCTATCTGCCTTCTATCTTTACGCTAATGTCCAGAAATTTATGCTGGGTCCCTCTAACTCCTTGCTGATTTTTAATTAGTATGGCACTGGTTCGTATTTTTACAGATTTGTGCAGTTGTGTATCGGAATCACAAATTTGTGGAAAATATGAACCAGAGGCACACTAATATCAGCAAGGAGTTAGAGAGACCCTGCAAAAATTTCCTGGACATTAGCGTAAACATAGAATACAGCAATCATAAATTGAAAATTACCGAAGAGACTCCTTTGTTGATACATTTATCGCAGTTTCCTTCCAGCTTTCTACATCCTGTAAACAAGCAACATTCCACCATATGATCGACCACCTCCTTTCTATACCCACGTGAAGGATTTGGCCATCAACTGAATACAACAGCCACAGATAATGAATTTGATTCCCAACATCACTGACAAAATTCTAAGTTAAAAGATGAAGAAGCGAACAAGATCCCTATCATCCCTAATAAACAACACAGACAAACTGGAAAAGAAGTTGTGCAGATCACCTTTTATAGGGAAAATGTCAAACAGGATAAGTAACAGAATGAGATTTTCAGTCTGCAGCAGAGTGTGCACTGATATGAAACTTCCTGGCAGATTAAAACTGTGTGCCGGATCGAGACTCCAACTCGGGACCTTTGCCTGTCGCGGGCAAGTGCTCTACCAACAGAGTTACCCAAGCATGACTCACGCCCCGTCGTAAAAGCTTTACTTCCGCCACTACCTCGTCTCCTACCTTCTGAACTTTACAGAGCTCTCCTGCGAACCATGCAGAACTAGCACTCCTGAAAGAAAGGATATTGCGGAGACATGGCTTAGCCACAGCCTGGGGGATGTTTCCAGAATGAGATTTTCACTCTGCAGTGGAGTGTGCGCTGATATGAAACTTCCTGGCAGATTAAAACTGTGTGCTGGACCGAGACTCCAACTCGGGACCTTTGCCTTTCGCGGGCAAGTGCTCTACCAACAGAGTTACCCAAGCACGACTCACCCCCCGTCCTTAAAGCTTTACTTCCGCCAGTACCTTGTCTCCTACCTTCCAAAATTTACAGAAGCTCTCCTGGAACCTTGCAGTACTAGCACTCCTGAAGGAAAGTATATTGCGGAGACATAGCTTAGCCACAGCTTAGGGGATATTTCCAGAATGAGATTTTCACTCTGCAGCGGAGTGTGCGCTGATATGAAACTTCCTGGCAGATTAAAACTGTGTGCCGGACTGAGACTCGAACTTGAGCGCTTTACAAATGGGGGCAGAACAGTTTTAATCTGCCAGGAAGTTTCATATCAGTGTACACTTCACTGCAGAGTGAAAATCTCATTCTGGAAACATCCCCCAGGCTGTGGCTAAGCCATGTCTCCGCTTATCCTTTCTTTCAGGAGTGCTAGTTCTGCAAGGTTTGCAGGAGAGCTTCTGTAAAGTTGGGAAGGTAGGAGACAAGGTACTGGTGGAAGTAAAGCTTTGAGGACGGGGCGTGAGTTGTGCTTGGGTAGCTCCGTTGGTAGAGCATTTGCCCGTGAAAGGCAAAGGTCCCGAGTTCGAGTCTCGGTCCGGCACACAGTTTTAATCTGCCAGGAAGTTTCATAGGATAAGTAACATTTTGAAGGCAAATGGTTTCTCTGTGCTTTTACGTCTCTCAGACAATAGGTAGCTGATTGTTCAGTGCAAAAGACAAACAACCAGCCATCGAAAAAAGTGGGGTTTGTAAGATTGTATGCTGGGAGTGTCAATTTTGCTACACTGGACAGACTGGGAGTTCAGTCAGCACCAGACTTAAAGAACATAATAGAATCTGGAGATTGGAGATGCCTGATTCAGCCTTTGCAGAACATTCCCTAAACAAAAACCACAAATACATAATAGATGTACAGGTCTTACACATAGAGGAAATGGGGGCAAAACAGCCAGTTGGAAATCCTAGAAATTAAGAAACAGATGTGTATATCCTGACACATGTTAATAAATGAGCAAACGCAATTCAATTATTCACCTCTTTTAGATGATATCACAAATCCCAGATAAAAGTAGAACTTGGGCCGCAGTCCATAAGTAGATAAAAAGTTCTAGGGTGATACATAACTTTATTCCGAGGTATATCTAGTCATGTTAGTGTAACTGCTTAATTATAGTAAGTCAGTATGTAATTTGTCAAAAAATGGTCATTTAAGTAATTTTGCAATAAGCCAATGTTGTGCAGTAACCATAATAAAATTTCTGAAACAACTTCTGTTTCATTTGTTGGAGATGAAAAGGCATCTTTAGGGTATGATCTGTAGAGCATGATGAATGGTTAGAAAGAAGGGGTCAAATTCTTGAAAAATTTCTGCATTTATTCATTAGTTTTTGTCTGCTTCTTGTCAGTAGTAGTACATCTACGCCTACATGGATACTCTTCAAATCACATTTAAGTGCCTAGCAAAGGGTTAATCGAACTACCTTTACAATTATCTGTTATTCCAATCTCGTATAGCGCGCGGAAAGAACGAACACATATATCTTTCCATACGAGCTCTGATTTCCTTTATTTTGTCGTGGTGATCATTTCTCCCTCTGTAGGTCGGTGTCACCAAAATAATTTCACACTAGGAGGAGAAAGTTGGTGATTGGAATTTCGTGAGAAGATACCGTCGCAATGAAAAACGCCTTTGTTTTAATACTGTTCACCCGAAGTTCTGTATCATTTCAGTGGCACCCTCTCCCATATTTCACGATAATACAAAAAGAAGTGCTGCCCTTCTTTGAACTTTTTCGATGTACTCCATCAGTCCTATCTGGTAAGGATCCCACACTACGCAGCAGTATTCTAAAAGAAGACGGACAAGCATAGTGTAATCAGTCTCCTTAGTAGATCTGTTACATTTTCTAAGTGTCCTGCCAATAAAACACAGTCTTTGGTTAGCCTCCCCCCCAACATTTTCTGTGTGTTCCTTCCATTTAAGTTGTTCATAATTGTAATACCTAGGTATTTAGTTGAATTTATGGCTTTTAGATTAGACTGATGTATTTTGTAACTGAAGTTTAAAGAATTCGTTTTAGCACTCATAGCCGGCCGATGTGGCCGTGCTTTTCTAGGCGCTGCAGTCTGGAACTGAGCAACCGCTACGGTCGCAGGTTCGAATCCTGCCTCGGGTATGGATGTGTGTGATGTCCTTAGGCTAGTTAGATTTAATTAGTTCTAAGTTGTAGGTGACTGATGACCTCAGAAGTTAAGTTGCATAGTGCTCAGAGCCATTTTTTAGCACTCATATGTCAACTGCCAATTTTCGCACCATTCAGATATCTTTTCTGAATAGTTTTGCAATTTGTTTTGATCTTCTAATGACTTTATTAGTCGATAAACAACTGTGTCACCTGCAATCAAGCTAAGACGGCTGCTCAGATTGTCTCCCATATCGTTTATATACATAAGAAACAGCAAAGGGCCTATAACACTACATTGGGGAATGCCAGAAATCACTTCTGTTTTACTTGATGACTTTCCATCTATTACTGTGAACTGTAACCTCTCTGACAGGAAATCACAAATCCAATCACATAACTGAGACGATATTCCATAAACACACAATTTCACTACAAGCTGCTTGTGTGGTAAAGTGTCAAAAGCCTTTTGGAAGTCCAGTAGTGTGGTTTTATGGTAAAAGAAAGATTCAGTGAAAGGTATTCAAAGTTTTTGTATGCTATTATAACATGAAGATTTTATGCCTGTAATTTTATTATATGTGACCATAACTAAGAGTTAAGTAATCACTTCAGGTGTCTTTTTCAGAGTTACCACAACTGTAGTTCAGAGAAGCTAGACTTCAGTTAAAATGACACGTAAACAATATGGATACTCCTGGGAAAGTTACAAGACCAGTAGAAAGCAGATTACATGCACATAAAGGTAATACTTCCAGCAAGTGCTGTTCCCAAGCCCACTTCACCTGATATCTGTTGTGATATCTCATAAACATTTTATTTTTATTTCTTATATTTATTTCCCACTGAACTCACTGGCGTGATCTGTTTTGTGTTATAGCCTTCAAGAAGTATCGTCATAGAATGTTATGTATAATGAGAAAATAATTTCCTTGGGCCTGTGCTGTATCTTTTTTCTTGTATTTTCTAGTGAAATGTCCAAAACAACTTAAAAAACTTACTACAGATAAAATTTTAATATGGAAGATAATAGGTCATTACTTACACCACAGAGGAATCGTGAGCTATGAGGAGAAATGGTGTTCGGTGTTAATAGTTCCTCTAGTTGGGAATTATGTTTTACAAAAACAATGAGAACAGTAGGAAAGGGAAATACTGAAATGTTTAATACTGGCAACACATTTGATTCACAATGTTATCAAAATGGTGAGCATAAGCAATTCATGTAAATACAAAATGACAACTGTGACATCACACATATAATAATAATAATAAACACAAAACAGCACTGGTTTCCTTATAGCGAAAATATTTGAAATTATTGGGAAACTGGGACTGCAGATTTTCTAGGCGAATTTCATTGACAAAATCTTCTTGTTACATCACAAATCAAATAAGACATCTGGTACTGGAGGCTTCTGTTGACCCATAGCAAGCACACTTTTGTACATCTGTGGTGTGATAGTGCAGATTGGGATCTGTGATTGCTTGGGATACAAACTTATTAAGCAGAGTAGGGGAAGAGATCACTAGGTAATAACTGTAAAAATAATATCAGGAGCACAGAGGTATGCTAATGTTCATGAAGAAGTGAAATTGGATGGATAATATCTTTCTGCAACACATTTGTGTTTGGCTCTTTCATTTCATTACTAGTTAATAAGATTAATTATGTTCTTCAAGACACTACAAGCCCTACATCTCCAACAACAAGCTATAGATATCCAGCATCAGGCCCAGTCTCAGAAAGCACAAAAGGAAACTTGATTTTAATTTATGTGTTACATTCTCTTCATTGTTTCAGGAGGAAGATCTAGTTGAGAAAACTACAAAATTAGAGAGACAGAAAGGCTAGACAATGCTTACTTTCAGGGTACAGAATTCCAGTAGTGCGAATAGATGCATTGAAAAGTGAAAACATTATTCCTAGCTTTCAGAACTATTAGTTCTTTCCTTGAGAAGTTTCTCTCTCTCTCTCTCTCTCTCTCTCTCTCTCTCTCTCTCTCTGTGTGTGTGTGTGTGTGTGTGTGTGTGTGTGTGTGTGTGTGTGTGTGTGTGTTTTCATTGTATCTCATTCTGTCCTTGTGTCATATCTAAACTGAAACTGGCACAATGCTTACTACTACAGTCTTTTTATCACCTTCCTTCTCTGATGCCTCTTCCATCATCTTTGTTTCCTGTCACCGTCACAACAAGTAGGTTTCTCTCATTTTGGGGTCTGCGTGACCTTCCCTTCCTTTTTAACCTTCCCCAACCTACCCCTCTTTACTCCCTGAAGAAAGAACTTACAGTTCTGAAACCTAGGAATAGTTTTTTTAGTTGTATTTATTGACAGTACAGAAATTGTACCTCTTGAAAGTAAGCCAGTTACTTTAAATGCTTTGGTGTTCCAGTAGTTCACTGCCATTTTTTTATTTATCCGTGGCAGTGTAGGTATAGTTACTGCTGTCTGACAACCTATCAAGTTGTCATCCCATTTTTCTGCGGAGGCATCTTTGCACTTACAGCCCTCTCATGAAACCTCCAAGAATATGGTAAATTTATTGAAAAATCCAAAGGGAGCTCAGTAGCAATACTTAGATTTTGATGCCAAATTAATTATTCATAGTACTTTGCTATCATCTATGCAATCTTTGGGATTACAGAAGTGTCAGATTCCACCTGTCTGCTTTGACCCATGACATCATCAGTATTGTGGAAATGGCTATTCTAAGTGTCTCCATTATGGTGCCTATGATGTAACTATGTACCATGCAACAAACACGAAAATACATGTAAATAAGACAATAACATCTCCCTCCAGAAATACAATCAGACTAACAGGACAACTGTGGGAGACTGGGGGTTTAAAACCTAAGGGTGGGGACAAGCTAAATATAATAGCAAAAAATAAATAATCTAAAAAAAAGTCACGCACCATGATCTCAAAACAAACAAAATGATGAAAAAAATTATAACATTCCACTACGGGAATCCGACACTTCCCTTGACCTATGTAGGTCAACCACATCTGATGCACCTTCAACTAAAACTACAAAAATTGGAATCGATTATTTCCCTTGGCTTATATAGATCAACTGCAACTATTGATGCTAAAAAAACCAACACCTGCAACTATGAAAAATAAAAGCAAAACCACACCACCTCAAAAAACCAAACATCCCTACATAAATTAAAACACATTCAATACACCGTAAATACACAAAACATCACAACTCAAGAAGAATAGACCCCAAAAGAAAAAAAAAATTACTTACCACAAATAAATTCCCGGACTGCAAACTAGGTATTACTTACCACAAATAAATTCCCAGACTGCAAACTAGGTTGGCCACACTAAACCCCCCCCCCCCCCCCCCACACACACACACCCACACACACACACACACACACATACACACCACCACCACACACATAGATGTCAACCTCATGTTCTCGTGATAACTAATGCACTTCACAATGTCAGCGATCATGCGAAGTAACTGGATGAATTTAATAATGGGCAACATGTCCTCTCCCATCTCTGACTGTGACATAGCACTGTTATTTTTCATGGTCGTATCCATACCTAACAACAGAAGCCACCCAATAAATGGGTAACAGTCAGATTGGAATACCACTGCTGTCTATGACATTTCCAGACAATCTTTGGCCTGGAATATCATCAAATGGCACAGAACTGTCTTCATTGATGAGTCCCATTTTGAAATGAGCTCCGGTGGCCAGCAAAGACGTGTCTGGAGATGCTCTGGGCAACAATGGGATACTGACCTGTCCGTCGCCTGGCATGAATCTTGACTACCAGGAGTGAAGGCCCGAGGTGCCATTTCTTTTCATAGTAGGACCCCTTTGGTTGGAGAGTTTCTACCACATGACTTTGTGCTTGCCAAACACTACTTTGACCAATGAAGAATGTTTGGAGAATTGTGGCCAGGACCTTCACCCATCTTGGGATTTTGAGGATCTAACACATCACTCGGACAGAATTTGGCACAATATCACTCAGGAGGATATCCAGCAATTACATCAATCAGTGCCAAGCCAGATAAGTGCTTGCATAAGGGCCAGACATGGACAAATGCCTCATTGACTTGCTCAATTTGCAAAGCTCTTGAATAAATCATCCATTTTTTCTGAAATTGTAATCATTTATTTGATTACACATGTACATCACATTTACAAATTCCTGTCCCATTTGAACAATTCCTTTGTGGAGCATTGTTTTTGTATATTCTTGAACTGAACATCACCGCAAATGGGAGGGGGGGGGGGGTGCTTTGTGTGTGTGTGTGTGTGTGTGTGTGTGTGTGTGTGTGTGTGTGTGTGAAGAATAAAATAAAATGTAGTAGTATTTATGTTGGTGTAATTAGGTGAACTTAACCAATTACTGTAAATATTGTGTTCAGATTTTCTATGAGGTGCATTGTTGTCATTTACTGTGTTTGCCAGCATATAAGACACACCAGGGTAAAATACTGCTCACTTTTTAAGACTATTTTTAGGGATAAAATTTCTCACTTATTACATCTGCTGCAAAACAATTTTAACACATATGTGCACGTACATCAAATATCTAGGCAATATAAGTAGAGAAAAGTAATTACCTTTTAATTTTTCTCCTCAGATCTGCAAAATTCATCCTCAGGGCTGAAGGAAGAAATACTTGAATCCGCCATGTCAGACTTTGAATCCCCATACAATATCCTCTGTACCATCCAATGCATTAGTGATTCCCTACATTATAAACAATTTAATCACTGTTTCAGTTTTTAAATAGTTCCCTGATGCTTTCACCCTCTTCCAAACTAGAGAAATATTAGGTCTCTTCCTCCTACCTGATAGTGTAGTTTCTAAATCTGAAGATTGCACCCATCTGTTCCACTTCATCCTTTGTAAGTCCCTTAAATGCTCTGTAGATACATACATCTAACAGTTGAAGTAAACTGCTCCTTAGGATATGTAATCACTTGCACCCTCAATGCAGTTGTATAGCAATGCTATTTTTCAGCCATAGCCTGCAAATATGACCACAACGTAGGTATAACACAAGTGTATCTCCACATTGAACACAACAATAACTGAAGCTTGAATGAACAATATAAAAACCATCAACAGTGCGACATGTACATCCACTGAACTCTGTACAGCAGGAATGCTCAAAATTCATAAGGAAGCTAACAATGAATTGCTTCAAGCTGAAAAATAGAAATTTTTGAGAAATGGAGCTTGTAGTACCTATGTTAACTTGCTACCAGCATCTAAGATGCATACAGTTTTTGAGACTATTTTTTAAGGAAAAATGTGTCTTATGCACTGGCAAATACAGTATATTGGTACTAATACCGAGATTTTTTTATGTCTGCTTACTTAAATTGAGTTAATTTTTTCCACAGAAAATGATGTCACTTCAAAAACAACCAGTGTTTATGATGCTATTCCAGAAAATGAGATTTCTAGTAGAGAGGCTACACGTGTGGGACAGTTACCAGCTCAAGTACATTGCTCAGACTATCTACAGCAAACTTTGAGTGATCTTATGCAGTTAAATCCTGACGATTTTGTAACACATGATCAGCTGCGACAATTTTCTCATCATGTGCCACAGGTCTGTTCCATATTTAACATAATTTTTCAAATTCCTACATGCAAAGGTTGTCATATAAGTAAACTTACGTTGAAGATTGCCTTGTGTACTAGTCCTAACTTTGGTTTGACCACCAGTGCTTCATTCCTGGTCAAGGTGGCAACTCATTTACACATGAAAGGTATAAGCAGTTTCTCATCAGCACAGGTTCCGTAAGAGCTCATCAGAGTATTCAACAGAAGTACCCAGCAAACAAAATTTTCTGGAACACGATTTCTTATTACAATGACATGGACAGAATACATTGTTTGCTGGGTACCAGGCAGAAATAATGGCGAACAAGCTAATCTGGCAGCCAGAGGCACTGATGTAAACACTCTCAGTGATACAGTGGTATGCTTTTACCTTATGGCATAGGAGAATCATCAAGGCTCAGTAGGATAGTGTCTGGAGATGTAGAGAAATAAGATGTGCTGCATGATGACAGCTTCAGGGTCATGCCAAATGTCACTCTCATTGTTCTAATGGAAAGAGTCATTGCCCTAAAGCACACAGTCACCTTCATCAGGCAGGAGGCCCACCAGTTTTGATATGGCACATTGTAGCTAATTATGTTTTGTGTTCTGGCAAGAGGGCAACAGTTGGCATTGATAACATGTCCATTATGTTTGTTTTGTGGGGAGAAGTTTTTATCATTTTATGCATTGTATAGATTTGTGCCCAAACTAGGGTATTTTAATTTGAGATACAGTGGCTGATCCATTGTAAGTGAGTGATCAACCAATCAAGCCCATCTATTATTTTGGTTTTGAGTGGTTGGTCTTTCAAATTTTACTTTTAATTTTACCAAATACTCATGTTAATATTTATACTTCACTAAGCACTTTTCTTTGTACAGATATCTGTTTTTTCAAATCCTGAATGGCTTTTATTGTTTTATGTGAAATATATTCAAAAGTAAAACAGTGGAAATTCCAATTAAGAATATCAATGTAGGAAAAGACAGATTGCTGCTTACTGTAAAGAAGGCACATTAATTTGCAGACAGATACAATTAAAAGACACTAACATATAGCTTTCGACCACAGCTTTCATCAGCAAAAAAGAAACACACACAATTCATACACAGAAGTAAGCACACCTCATGCACACATGACCACCAACTGCAGCATCTCGGGCTGGAATGGAGCTATCGTGTGGGATGCAAGCAGCAATCTGGAGGGGGCGGGGGAGCGGAAGGGATAGTAGTGTACGGGTGAGGAGAGAAACGAATGCTGTGTGGTGGAGTGTGCAGGGACTAGAATGCCTACAGGCAAAGTGTCAGGAGGTTGTGGGGCAGGGATGTGAGGAAAAAAGAAGAGGAGTGGGGAAAGACAGGCAGGTGTGTTGGCAGAGGGCGGCAAATAAACAGGATGGGAGACAAGAATGAGAATAGTCGTGTGTGTGTGTGTGTGTGTGTGTGTGTGTGTGTGTATGGTGTCTGTTTTTGATGAAGGCCTTGTTGGCCAAAAGCTCACTTTCTGACAGTCTTTTTGCTGTGCCTATCTGCGACTTGGCATCTCTACTATATGGTGAGTAGCAACTATCCTTTTCATAATATCGTTGGTACAAAGGCATAATTTTAGTTCACTCCAGTCTATGACAGTTTTGTAAATTTATAATTCTTGTGCAGTCATATATTTTCTACAACGCCTTATTTATTGTTCCCATCCGAACTGTGCACACAGAGGCATTTAAGAAGTCATTTCTTCCTATGGTCCATCTGCGTGTGGGATGGAATGAATTTTCAATATTTGGGGCACTGGGTAGAAACCTCTGGCATGCAACTGTTCATGGCTTACAGCGTATGGATATAAATGTACACGATGCCCAGGTTAAACATATAACAATATGAAATGTAATTACTTGAGACATAATTGAGATATTGGTTGGTGATTTGTTTGTACAAGTATGGCAGCTTGGATGAGGCCACATTTCACACTTTGGCATGGTAAACACCCACAGTTGCCTTGTATGGGGAACTGACCCCCCCCCCCCCCCCCCCTATACAGTTGTAGAGTGTGAACATGACTCTCCCAAAATAAGTGTATGGTGTGGATTGTTGAAGGACAGGCTTATAGGTCCATTCTTCATCGTGGAGCCAGCAGTTAATGCAAGAACGTACGTAGACATGGTGGAGCTGTTTGCTGTGCCACAACTTCTCTTGTGATGTGATCTTTCAGCATGATGGCACGCCATGCCATTTTGTGAACATTGTGAGGGATTTGTTGGACCAAGAGTTGTCAGATCGCTGGATTGGGAGAGGTAGTCCATCAAGTTGCTTGGTCCCCTAGAAACCCAGACAGTTAGCCAGTTAATTTTTTTTCTGTGGGGATTTGTTAAGAATCAGGTATACCAGATGCCAGTTTGTGATCTACCAAATCTGTGCCATCACTTATGTGCAGGTAACACAAATGTTATGCCAGCAATGTTGCAAAACATGGAGAAAAGTGGAATACAGTGGTAGTGCCAGTAATGGTGTGTGTATTGAGGTGTGTAAAAAAGCATCATAAGTTACCATACTGCAAATAAATACGCCCCCAGGGGCTCAGCATTCATTTGCTGGGTACGGGCTTGGCGACACCGGGGTTCCTGAGCTGGGGACTGGTAAGCGCCGCCCGTCCCCTGTCACCGTAGCCTCTGAGCATACTTCAGCGACCACCGTGCAGCGCGGCGGTGGAACGTTGTGTGTCTCAGGGAATGGGGATCTTGGCTTGACCGCCCGGATTGCGAGGATGGAATAAACCTCTATAAAAAAAACCTCAATCTCAAGGTGTGCTGCGCGCTGATGAGATGCATGGCTGTTGAGGTGGAACAGTCGATAGCGGGCAACCTCTGGGGAACCTGCTGCACCTCAGTTGTATCAGGCTTACCTAGGCACACGGGGCTCTGTCTAGGTGGACTTCTAGTTCCCTAGCTGCTCGTGGGACCGTGATGGATCCTTCGAAATCCTCTTTTCTTCCTCCCAGCGGAAAGGGTGGGCCGCTGGAGGGTTCTAACACCCAGTCTCTTAAGAGGGCCCGTGCAGTCAGTCCCCCTGACTCCGGCGCTTCTTTAACAAGTCCAGTCTTAGGTAACAGAATGCATTCTGGTAATCCGAATGTGTTTCTCATTGTGAAGCGGGAGGAGGGTAGTTTTGAGAAGGTTTCGCCCTTCTGTATACAAAAGGGTCTGGAGGGCATCTGTGGCTCCTTAAAATCAGTGAAACGTTTGCGTAATGGGACCTTGCTCGTGGAAACTTCCACTTCCAAGCAAGCCACTAACCTGCAAGCTGCAAAATGCCTTGGGGAGTATGCCATAGCCACTGAACTGCACAACACCTTGAATTATAGCAAAGGTGTGGTGACATGCCGGGATCTAGTTGATATTCCCAAGGAAGAACTGCAACGTGAGTGGGCTCCAGAAGGTATCGTTTATGTCCAACACATCATGAAGAGGGTTGATGGCACTCTTGTCAAATCCGACTCCTTTATTCTAACCTTCAGTAGCACAAAACTTCCTGAACATGTTAAAGCTGGCTTCCTTTGTTTTAGTGTGAGGCCTTATTTCCCGGCCCCGATGCGCTGTTTCAAATGCCAGCGTTTTGGGCATACCACCCTCAGCTGTAAAGGCGAAGCGACTTGTGGAAACTGTGGTCAGGCTGCTCATGAAGGAGTTGGTTGCTCGTCTCCGGCTAAATGTATTAATTGCTCTGGGAACCACCCTGTTTGGAGTCGGGACTGCCGCATATTTTTAGAGGAATGCAAGGTCCAGGAAATAAAAACGACCAAGCGTATCCCCTATGGTGAGGCCAAGAAGATTTATAAGTCGATGCAACCTCCCACATTTGCTACATCTTTTGCATCCCTGGTACAGAAGCCTACTCCACAAGTCGATGCCTCGACGCAGACTGAGGTGGTGAGTGTTGGCACTAACACCTGCAGCTGTCAGTGCACTTGCACCGCAGCCGGTGTTTCAGAGCCAGTAGCCCCTACTCGAACGGCAGACAAAGGTACAGTGGCGAACTTGGTCCAGCCCCTTGCGCCTCCAACAGCTGAGGTTGTCCCCAGGCCCAGTGCGCCAATTACCACTCCCACATCAGCTCCCCCAAAGTCCACCAAACCACAGAAAGCTACTGTACAGCAGCAACAGCGGGTCAAATCCCGTGGTAAACCATCTGACCATGCGGATGTTGTTTTACGCGAGGCTTCATCTGACTCTTCCCCAGAGCTGATGGAATACGATGCATGTGTGGGGCACTCATCTCGTCCCACGCCTGCCCCTCCACCTGCAGCGGTCTCCCCGCCCCGTCGGAGAGACAGGATGAAGGTGCTACCCCCAACATAGATGGCTCCCATACTCCAGTGGAACTTGCAAGGGTTCAGGACGCATGTGGAGGAACTTCGTCTACTTTCTCAGGGTAGACCACTGTGTCTCTGTCTCCAGGAGACGTATTTCCATCCATCGTACTCCCCTGAGATACGAGGCTATACACTCCACAAAATGGACGACCTGCATGGAGAGAGAGCTAGAGGAGGCGTCGGTATTTTCGTCAGGACAGACTACCTCTCCTCGCCTCTCTCACTTACGACGACTCTACAGGCTGTCGCTGTGTCCGTGCACGTGCGTCATCCATTGACTGTATGTTCACTTTACTTGCCCCCACATGATGCTCTTGATGAAGCGGCCCTCACCGACCTTCTTACACAGCTCCCCCAGCCATTCATTATTTGTGGTGATTTTAATGCCCACAATGTGCTTTGGGGCTCTGCAATTACCTGCCCCAGGGGTAGAGCAATTGAGAGGCTTCTCCTGTCATCCTGTGCCTACTTGCTCAATGGAGGACAGAGTACTCATTTCTGCGCGGCGACTGCGTCGTTCTCTGCCATTGATCTCTCGCTTTGCTCTCCAGCTCTTGCCGCCAGTGCTCACTGGGAAGTGGTCGCTGACTTGCACGGCAGTGATCATTTCCCAATCTGGATTCACCTGCCAGATGGCGTGCGCCCCGAAAGGAGACCACCACGATGGGTGCTCAGTGGAGCTGACTGGACACTTTATAGCCAGTTGGCCCAATTCGAACACTGTGCGAATGTTGAGATGTGGGTGGATCATATTACCAACACGGTCCACCACGCTGCTGCAGCATCCATTCCACAGTCCACAGGCCACCGGAAACGGCCACCTGTGCCTTGGTGGAGTGCCGCCTGCCGCTCTGCAATCAGGACCAGGCGTGCGGCTCTGCGTCGTTTCAAGTGTCGGCCGACTGCTGAGAATCTTGCAGCCTTTCGGGTGGCGAGGGCAAGATGTCGCCGCATTATTCGTGAGAGCAAGAAGAGGTCGTGGCAAACGTTCCTGAACACCATTAATCGTTCCACCAAAAGTTCCATTGTGTGGGAGACCATCCGGCGAATTTCTGGCAGAGGAGGGAGGTGCCCCATTGCTGCTGTAATGACTAACGGCACTCTCCACACGGATCCGTGAGACATTGCCCAGACTTTGGCAGCGTATTTTGCCACAGTTACTGCAACAACCAGTCAGGATCCAGGTTTCCAGCGCCATAGAGCGGTTGCTGAGAGATGTAGTCTGAGCTTCCAGTCCACCTCTCATGAAGTGTACAACTGCCCATTATCTATGTGGGAGCTGGATTCTGCTTTGTCTGGAGCTCGTGACACATCCCCTGGTCACGACAGGATCCATTACAGTATGCTATGGCACCTCACAATGCGCAACAGGGAACTCCTCCTCGCACTTTTTAATGAGATTTGGGCGTCGGGTCACTTTCCTGACGCGTGGCGTGAGGCAGTTTTAATCCCTTTTTTAAAACCTGGGAAAGACCGCACGAGCCCAAGTAGCTACCATAGTATTGCCCTCACTAGTTGCGTAGGGAAGACCTTGGAGCGGATGGTCAACCGCCGCCTTGTCTGGATGTTAGAATTCCGGCAACTCCTTAGTCGCTTTCAGTGTGGGTTCAGGAGGTTTCGCTCCACCTTCGACAACCTTGCCCTCCTGGAGGCGGCTATACAACAAGCTTTCCTCCGCCGTCATCACCTTCTAGGTGTATTTTTCGACATCGAGAAGGCCTACGATACCACTTACCCTGGCGCAGCTTCACGAATGGGGTTTTCGTGCTTGTCTCCCTCTTTTTATTCAGTCTTTCCTCTCGCCACGATATTTTAGATACCGAAGTGGTGACGTCCTGTCTGATCGTTTTGAGCAGGAAAATGGTGTCCCTCAGGGTAGCGTTTTAAGTGTGACTCTGTTTGCCATCGCTATTAATAGCATTACGTCCCTAGTGAAAAGTCCTGTCCAGTGTTCTTTGTTTGTGGATGATTTCTCTTTGTTCTGCTCTTCTTTGAGCCTTGCAACGACAACTCGTCAGTTGCAACTTACGATTAGGCGTTTGGATGACTGGGCGCAGAAGAGTGGATTTAAGTTTTCCACCGAGAAGTCTGTATGTGTTCTTTTTAACTGTTCTCGTTCGATTTTAACCTTTCCTGAGTTGCGCTTGAGGGACACTATTCTTACTTGTAAAGACACGGTGAGATTTCTGGGTCTCATTTTTGACTCGAGGCTCACGTGGTTACCTCATCTTAAAGACCTGAAACGGCGGTCGCTTCAGGCTTTAAGTATTTTAAAATGTCTTAGCCACAGTACATGGGGAGCTGACAGGACTTGTCTGCTCCAGTTTTACAGGGCGTTTGTGCGATCTCGGCTCGATTATGGGTGCACGGTGTATGGGTCTGCGAGGCCTTTGTACTTAAAGATTTTGGACGTTGTCCACCATGAAGAGCTTCGGTTGGCCACTGGGGCATTCCGAACTAGCCCCATACCAAGCCTCTGTGCAGAGGCAGGTGAACCGCCACTTCATATGCAGCGACGCCTACTTACGGTACGCCAGGCGTATAAAACTTTGACCACACCCTACACACCTGCATACCATACCGTTGCTCAGCCTCCTCTGGCACGGTTATTTCATAACCGGCAACGTGCGACGCAGCCCTATGGGATTCGCGCACAGGATTGCCTCGCTGCGATGTCTGTGGCTGGTCTTCGTGTTTTACGTCGCAGTTGGGGCAGATCTCCACCATGGCTCCTCCGGCGACCCAAACTTATTTTAGATTTGACTCATTTTAAGAAGGATGGCACGCCAGATTTTACATTCCAGTCACTGTTTTTTAACATTTTAGATGCGCATCACTGTTTCACTGTCGTTTACACGGATGGCTCCAAACAGGAGAATTTCCTTGGCTGTTCTGTGGTGTTCCCTGATCATGTTACCCGGATTCGCCTCCCTGCTGAATATACCGTTTTCGCAGCGGAGCTCCACGCGATCCTGAAGGCACTGGAGCAGATGCATCGTGTTCGGGGCGATCGATTTCTTCTCTGCTCCGATTCTCTTAGTGCCTTACAATCACTGCAGAACCTATACCCGACTGAGGAGATGGTCCAGCTGATACATGACCAACTGTACTTGCTCCAACAGCGGGGTAAAGAGGTATCCTTCTGCTGGGTGCCTGGTCATGTCGGCATATGGGGCAATGAACAGGCTGATCGGGCTGCCAAGGAGGCCTGCAGAGAGCAGGATGTGGTCCAGTGTCTTATCCCCTTGCAGTCAGTCATCGCTGCACTCCACAGGAAGTGCATGGAGTTGTGGGAGGACGAATGGCTGGCGGTGACGGCCAATAAACTGCGGTCGGTAAAGTCAACCACTCGGCCGTGGCGTTCCTCCTGCCGGTGGCTCAGGCGGGAAGAGGTGGCCCTCACATGTCTGAGGATTGGGCACTGTCCTGTGACGCATAGCTATTTATTACGGCGGGAGGATCCTCCGTTTTGTGATGCTTGTGGTGTGCACATCTCTGTCCGGCACATTTTAACCGACTGCATTTTATACCGTGATGCAAGGGCAGAAGCACAAGTTGATGGGGATCTGCCTTGTGTTTTAGCTGACGATGAGACGTGTGTGTCTAGGGTTTTTAAGTTTTGTGATGTGTCTGGACTCTGGCCTAAACTTTTAGGCTGGAGGTTTTAGTGTATTGCAGAGTGGCTGACTCCTCCCTTTTTTCCTTGTGGTCAGCCAGTCACTTCCATCTGCTACATTGTTATAGCTCCCTCTACCATTTTCTTCCTGTGTTGTCCATGTTTTACTGCTGACGCCCTGCTTCATCCCACGCTTCGGTGTGGGTGAGCACATATTTTTCAATGATTTTTCCCCGTGTTTTATGTTCCGTTTTCTGTAACTGTTCTGAGTGTTTTTCTTGACACCCGTCTCACTATGTTACTGATCGGGCGCTGAAGACCTTGCTGTCGTGTGCCCCCAAAACCCCTCTACTACTACTACTACTACTACTACTACTACTGCAAATAAATACCTCACTTACTTCTCATATTATTACATTTTATATTATTAGGTGTTTAACTCTGACAGCTTGTGTACGAACTGTGGTCAACTGATCAAATGTCTTGGTAATTTCTTGGCAAGTTGAAAACTGCCTTAAACAGAATCAAGCCAGTGGCATTTTTTGCTAATGCTCCTTTCTTTTTTTTCATCAATTACTCTTTCTGTATTTGTCCAGTCCATTGGTGGTGGGTAAGGATAATGGATAAAGATGAGGGAAACTGATTTTAGGGGAAACTGGAAGTCTCTAGTTTGAAAGTGCATGCTGGTGGCGGATGTATGATAATGTCCTTCCTGTGACTCAGATTTGGTTTGGTGTCCAGGCAGCTCTGTTCAGAATGCTGGTGGCCACCTCACACTTGGATGGTTCTAGGAAATGTCAGTTAAATGCCACATTTTAAGTCCAGTTGGACATCTGCACCCACATGGTCATCACTCTTAGTAATCATAAAATGAAATAATTAAATTAGCATGAATTTGGAACATAAAATGTAAGAATATTACTGGCTAGCACACATTAATGTTGGTTATTGCTCTGATTAAAACCAGGTTCCTAAATAAAGGAAAGTTCATTGAGGGCAGTACAAGTTATGTCATGCTTTGCAATAGTTACACAGAAGAGAATGCCACATCTGAAGTCTTCATTTTGCAGCGAAGGCCAGTATGATGAATGAACACCACGTTGCGCCTGATACAGTCTATTAATGGCTCATGAAACTTTGCTTACCTTCTCCGTATACAAATTTATGACATTCATTTGGCTAAAGTCTAGATAAGGGGCACTGCTAGTCGTGGCCGTCTACTGCTGGAAGATTGACAATGCATGAGTTTCACCAAGCCAGTGGGATGATATTTTCATGTGACCAGTGAGAGGTAGGAAAAGAGGCAGTGAATTTCTAGCACCCCCCAGCCCCGCCTGGCCCCCATCTTACAGGATGATGAGGATTGTAAGAACTGTTTCTACAGCTATCTAAATGTTGTTCTTGCCAAAGTGCATCAGGCAGATAAACTCTTATACCATGATGATCTATTGCTATAGTGGGAAAAGAGAATCAGTTGTTGGGAAGTGCCATTAGCAAAAAAGGAATAAGAATGTAAAAGAGTAAACTTTCATTGTCAAAGGCAACTTCAATAAAATTCTTCTGGTTATGTGACAGCATTCTATGTGATGAAACTACTGATTTCTTGCCTACTGCATCAGGGTGAGCCTTACAGAGGCTGCATGCAATATTAGACAAGATGTTGGTAGTCTTATGACTTAATATTTGGTCACACAACCAGAAGAATTTAATCGGAAAAAAAAAAAAAAAGAGTAGGAAACATCTGTGCCACAGAATTACTGCTTCTTGGTCTTTTGCTGAACAAAGACCTCTTTATCACTAGCATCAATTTCCATGTACCTGTATGTTTCAACACTGCGTGGGTCCATCCATGTTCCAAAAACTGATGTTTTACCTTACTACGCAATAAAAAAGTTATCATCACAGAGATTGAATGGAACAGTGATGATTGTTTGGCAGGCATCAGGCTTCTTATCACTCATCTCAAGTTTTCTGTCCATCGAAAGCATCTTACCCATTTCATCAACCTCTGTGTTTGCAGTGGGCATGTAATATTAAGAAGCAAATAAAGAGTGTTAAGATCAAATGCTTATAAGCTGCACTGTTCATCTAGCCTATAATGCTAATTGTGGCTACTTTGAAAGAAAAAAGAAGTGTTCACACAGTGAAAACTTCCATCAACTACCAACCATTTCTGATAGCCTTTATTTCATTTTTTATTTTTTCCCCCCCTGTGTTTGTATTGTTGGTGACATATGGGTGGAAGTAATTTCACTTGAAAATCACAGTTAATACTATTACTTCTGTTCTAGGACACAAATTCAGAAACAGTGGAATATGTAGTCTCTGCTAGTGATAATGTGGAATCTAATCTGAGAGAGACTACAGATGCTTCCTGCAGTAACAGTAATTCTCGGCCTGCTGATATAACAGCAAAAAATGATGATGCTAGTGAAGTCTATTATTCACATATTTACAATTGTATTGTGAGTGATACCTACCCAGAAGACTATTCTGAGAGCTACTACACAGCACTGAAGAAGAGAGCTAGGAATTATTGTGTGAGTAAGGACTGTATTCCTGAGCTGCATGCATGTTGGATCTTTATAAGTTCTAGTCAGTTCAGTTGTAAATCAAAACCTTAATAACTTTTGAGTAATGTTAGTGCTTCTAAGTTAGGTGTTATGATTGTAGTTACTGAAGCAAAGCTCTCATAGGTTTTAAGAATTATTTCTGCCTTGTAAGTTGTAGTGTACTTTGACATTTGATGCTAGTATGTCAAACTTTATGAGGTGGCTGTGGTATGTGGGAACATCCATCACATTCTATTCCCTCCAGTATCACACCATTCATGAGTATGGTGTATTGTAAATGTGTGATTGGTATTGTATATTATGGTAGTTTTAACTCATGCGGAAGGAAGATTTAGACTTTGACATCCCATTGACTATGAGGTCATTTAGAGATGCAGCTTGAAGCTGGGGGTGGGGAAGGAAGTTGGGCATGTCCTTTACAAAGGAACCATCCAAACATTTGTTTGGAGCTATTTATGGAAGTCATGGAAAGCGTAAATCTTTTTGGTTGGCCAGTAATTTTGACCATGTCCTCCTGAATGCAAGTCCAGTGTTGTAAGCATTGTGCCACATTGCTTGGTTTCAACTCTTCCATCAGTGGACATGGTAACCATGTCACGTAGGTAGCTGTTCTCTAAAAATTACAACAATAGCTGATGGAAAAATAATAAATTTACCCTTTGACTGCTGGAGGCGCACTATCTTCTTGGCACACTGAGGCGCTGTGGCCCACAGTGTAATCCGGCTACCTGGCTCTAAGTGCCTGTTCCTTGAGCTGGCGCTAGGGCCAGGGCGGCCTGCTCTGCCTCACCCGTCTTGTGCTGAATATTTCTGGAGCGACTGGGACTCCAGGTGAAGCACTGTGCCCTCTCAAGGCTGATACAGAATAAATGTTCTCACTACAGAGTTTTCTCAGATGAATTACTGTGGAATCTAACTAAATTGTTAAAACTGTTTTCCATCACTAAGAATTATATCTTGCTTGTAGTTTTTTTACATGATTTTTGTAGCTTATGCTGAAAGCGACGTGATTCATTAGATTTACCTCAATAGTTTATTGTTCTTTCTTGCATAACCATTTATAACATCTGAATTTCTCTATGGGTTCCTCACTGTACTAACTCAAGAACGAATAAAATAAGCCACAGATCACAGTACATTGTTTTTGTTGTTCGAAATGTCGTATTGTGTCATTTATAGGAGAAAGCAGCATACAGATCTTCATTTATATCGCACTGCAACATCAGAATTTACTGTGAACAATGGCAGGAACAATTATACTTCACTTCATTAAATTAATTTTGTGATGTGTTTGGAAATTTCACATGGCATACTATTTATTTCTGAGAATACAACAAACTGAGTTGTTCGTCATCTGAGTCAGATTCTTTACCTGTTATAGGTACACTGTGTAAAGTGTTCCATCCAGGCACAGAGATGCAGCTGTCCATTGCAGATGGTAATCAGTGCTGTTATAATTTGGAATCACCGGAAATGACTGACTGTCTGCCACAAATACTTGTGCCACACTTTAATCATTGCACATAAGTACTCAACAGATATTCCAACATTTGAAAGCTGTGAAATATCTCTCTTTTTGTAAATTTAGGAGTTCCTTTTACACTTTGTGAAGATATTTTCCATCCTTCTTTTTGATCGGGATTTGAACCAGCACTGGTGAAGTTAAAAATATATTTTATCTTGTTTTTTTACTTTTTTTTTCATTTTCAAAGATTTTTTTCTGATAGCATTGTTGTATTTGTTCTGTACTGTGACTAGTAATTTGTTTTTTGTGTGGTAATTTTCAAAACAAGGTACGACACACAATGGTACCATGCATGTTTTATATTCGTACATGATTTTTTGATGCACTTTCTGTTTCCAGCAAATGCCTTCCGACAAACCGTAGAGGATTATTATCAGAACGCCTTCCGCTGTCAGCCTTTCAGTACTCTTATGCGTAAATTTGTGTAAGTTCCCTTACCAGCGACAGGTTAAACACTGCTGTCGACATTTCATGATGTGTTAGTGACCTGTGTAGGACATGAGTGTTTAAAACAAACAGATCAAGAATGTGAAAAAAGAACTTCTTATAGCACTTCATTGTTTTTCATATACATCTGACAGAGCTAAGCAGCATATCATTACCGTCATCTGCTCCCATATTTGAGTCATAGTTTACCATGTTTTGTGGTTTCTTAATTTTCTCTCCAGTATTTCTCTTTTGCGTATCAACCCTTTCTGTGGTGCTACTAGTGGGCAACATCCACACTTCCTTTTGTCACCACTTTATAGCAAGCATTGTAGTAGTGCACATAAATTGAATATCTCCTTGTTTCAGTTTTTTCTGCAATTTTGGCAAGTTGCCTGTTCTTACAGAAAGTACTGCCTGCATTTGTCCCATGATTGTGAAGCCAGGAAAATAAATCTGGGCTTGAGTACCAATTATTGAGGTAGAAGACATGTTCACGTTCTAAACAGGGCTATATAGTGTAGCCACTATGTTACCACTTTTCCCCAAATTGTGGAACTCATTCTCTGTTGATGCCCCTGTATAAATAATGAAATCTAAGACATAGCCAGTCTTACAGTCACATAACACAAATGTTTTTATTCTGAGTCTACTCTGTTTTGATGGAATGAATTGTCGGCAAGATAAGCATCCTTTGAATAATAACAAACTTTCATCAATGCAGAGTTTCTGATGTGGATTAAATGCACAATGGAAAGATGTACAAACTTTATTGACAATATTCCTAATTTTTAACAATCTGTCTCCTCCAGTATTGGCAGAGCTGTTACTGAAATGTAACATTCTCATAAGAACAAAAAGCTGTCTTTTGACATCAGTTCACTAAAAATTGGAGTATTTAGGAGAACATCTCTGGTTCAGGATTAGCTAATTATCAGTTTTTTCACGCGACACATGAGGAGACAAACAGCTATGAAACAATACATTTCTTCATATCCAGTATCTTTCCACGCTGATGTTCCAGAATGCAATGATTCTGGAGTTTCTCCTTGGTGAATAAATAAAACCGATTTGTTTTGTTGGCTATACAGGGTGTCTCACTTAACTCTGCCACCTCAGATATCTCTGGAACAACAATAGATATTCTTTCACCAGCATGAACATATGGCAGGGGCTTAGGAAACCAAATACTGTGCGAAATTTTAAAATGTAAACAAACGCTATTTTCAACACAAAACTGTGTATTTTTGAATTTACACCCCCTATTATTTTGTATGCAATCAATAGCATGAAAAATCACAAAAATAATGGCATTGGTTGCATCGCAATACGTCAGTTACATCCCAAGAAATTGCAAAGTGAAGTTGATGCTTGAAATAAATGAAACGCACAGCTAACGCACGTCCTGAGACTCAAGTGTGCACCTTACGTTGCCTGTGTCAGGGGCTCTCACAATGGGAAGGTATGCACAATCCACAAAAATAAACAAGTAACACGTCCAATGCAAAGTTACATTTTTTAAATTGTAAATGTTTGTTTATTCTAGCAAAAAGACAACTAGAGCTACAATTAGAGATGACACACTTGAATTCACTTTGCTAAACACATTTACTAGTACCCTGTCACACACAGAAACTGTATTGTTGTTCATTACATCCAGCATAAAAAAATACACCCACATCATGGCCAATGAAAGTGTGTCATGTCAACATATGCTCAAAGTGCCCTTCATTTGCTTCAATACACGTTTACAGATGGGTAACGAGAGAGTGTTGCACAGATTGTAGAGTTTCTACAGATATTTCTGCACATGCTGCAGTAATACGATGTTGCATATTCTCTACTGTCGTTGAGGGTTCTTGATACACTCTGTCTCTCACTGCACCCCACGGAAAGGAGTCCAATGGCGTCAAGCTGGGGGGGCCATGCTGGCCTCCCTGCCCCATGCACCTATTTGGAACGTCTCTGGCAACTTTTGCATTGTGTGCGGAACACCCATCGTGTTAGAACCACATCGATAGACGAGTTTCCAATCGTAGATCCTTCATGAGGAGCGCTTGTGTGTGTTGAAGAAATGACGCATTCGCTGTCCATTCAATGTTCCATGGTAAAAATAGGGATCTACAATACAGTTAGCAATGATACCACACCAAACATTGACACTCCACTGTCATTGATGAGCAACTTGGCGAATCCAATGGGGGTTCTGCACGAACCAGTAGTGCATGTTCCGCAGATTCACATTATTTGTAAATGAAGCCTCATCCGTAAACAACATATTGCTTAGGAATACTGGATTACCTTGCATCTGCTAAAGTGCAAAATGACAGAATGAATTCAGGATTCAAAGCATTCCCATACAGTTCTTGGTGCAGTGAGATATGGAACAGATGAAACTGATGCCCATGCAAGATTCTGCATGCACTACTGTGGCTTATTCCTACACCTCGTGCAATTTCTCGTACACCCACCTGAGGATTGTGTGCTATGGCAGCCAGAACAGCAATTTCATTTCCATTGCCAGTCGCTGGCATTGTACGTCGACATTTTGTGGGAGCCCAGCTTCCTGTTTCCGTGAGTGTCTTACAGATGTTGCCAGTGGTTCAACTTGACGGACACCGCCGATCTGGGTAGCGTTCAGCATACATTGTCAAAGCTGTGGTTGCATTTCTGTAACATTCGTCATAAATTAAAACAATATCTAGTTTTTCTTCATTACTGAAGGCTGGCATATCGACTAGATGAAGGCAATTGTAACAAGCCACAAGGAAACAGGTTTTAATGTGGCAACGTATGTGAATTATGTTACAGTATGAGAGCAGTTCAGCAGACCAGATTAGGAGACACTTGTACACTGAAGGTGTACCGTGTGCTGTGGTGATACTGGTATGTTTATGGCAGGATACAGGCAACCCCTGCTCTGAGCACAGTACTGCATGCGATGCATTACGTCATAAACTGTGACGCGGTTGCGGTAGCCACATATTTCAGAACGTATGATGTTTAGAAATGTGAAACCAAGTGTGTTACCACTAATTGTACCTCTAGCTGTCATTTCGCAACAATAAACGTTATACGCAGGACATCCATCATTCTGATACCGCATTATTTGACACACACAGGTGGACCAGTTCAAGTAAGGTACAGCTCAAAAAGGGGCTAAACTATCGCCCTTTTGGAGTGCCATCAGTGAAATACAGGCCAATGATGTGTTGTCATACAATACCACACCGTACATTAACACTCCACTGATGTAGTACATCAATCATGTCACAATTACCGGCAGCGTGAGGTGCACACTTGAGTCTCAGGACTTGCATTAGCTGTGCGCTCCATTTATTTCAAGCATCAACTTAGCTTCATAATTTCTTGGGATGTAATTGACATATTGCGATGCAACCAACATCATTATTTTTGTGATTTTTTTATGCTATTGATTGCATATGAAATAATAGGGCGTGTCCATTTAAAAATACTCAAATTTATGTTGAAAATCGTATGTGTTTACATTTTAAAATTTTGCACAGTATTTGGTTTCCTAAGTCCCTGCTGTACATTCATGCTTGTGAAAACCGTTTGTGAATATCTATTGTTGTTCCAGAGATATTTGAGGTGGCAGAGTTAGGTGAGACTCCCATAAAAAATAACATGAAAACTGACAGAATTCTTGGCTCATACTCTATTTTACACATGTCCCGATAATGTATCATCAAATGTGTGTGATCAACTGGCTGAAAATCATTTTCTTTCCAGTCAAATTTATCTCTTAAGACGTGATTTCTTCATAGGCATTTCACTATCACTTTCTTCAGATTGAGATCAGCCAACATCTCTTGTTGAAAAACGAGACTACATTGACACCCCTGTTGACTTGGACTGTTTATGACTACAGTTTTCTGATTCTGTGGAAGAGCTATCAATTTCCTCAAGATCAAGTAGTTCATCCTCATTGTCGCTCCTCATAAGACTCTCCATGATTTCTTCCTCAATGCACCCATGACATCTTGCCATTTTATTTGTAAAATGCAGGATCCAAAGAACACTGAAGTAAATTCCACTGAACAGTGAACTGTGTTGTAAAGCCTAGGCTCCCAACAGACAAAGAATTGGACAACAAGCTATCGTCCAGAAAAGCGAAAAGCTACTGAGGCATAGGGCGGGAGGTCCACTGTGTGAGTTATCTCGTCATCAGCACTCATATAGCGCTCAGGGGTCAGCAAATGGGTGCGACTTAACCTGTCAGCAGTGTTCAGGGGAAAACTGGTGGCTGGCAGGCAGTATGACAAGTAAACTCATCAACAACAGTCATATGATTCAAAATAGTGCCTTGCAATAACACCACTCCAGCATTTTTAACTGTACTGTTTTGAGTTATACTGTGCTCTCATTTTCCTTTTTAAGATTATGATGAGATGCAACAGAATTTAATTAATTTTAATATGGAAACTCCAGTCATCCATTAACGGTTTTAAAATTTCATTGTCAGTAATATTATGACATTATGTGTCCTCCACCAGACTGAATTGAGGGAGCAACAGAAATAGATAGAGAGGAAGAAAGTATTGGATGGACTAGATGTGGATGGAAGGGAAAGAGCAATAAGCAGCCTGTTGATTATGTTATAACCTTACACTTTTCTTACCATTTGTGGCATGTCTCTGTGTGTACTAAAATCACAGTTCCATGAGAACTAAAATCTCATCTAATTTGCGAGAGGTATAGTGAAAACTTCACATAGTTTATAAATTTGTGACTCATACAACAATTCTCTTCCTCAGCTTACCTCCTCTGATGTGCATATCTTGATGTGTATTTTTTTTATGACCATGCTATTATCCACCATGTTCATTCTTTTAACTTTTAGATGTACATTATAGAAAAAGGAAACAAATAGTGTGAATTGAAGTCATTAGTTAGTTATATACATGCTAAACAGTGCAACACATTTTGTCTGCTTTGCATCTGTCTTCTAATTGATAAATGGTGTGTCACTATCCATAATTATTTCAGAAACTAGGTTTACTCAAAATTTCAGACACTAATCACAGTTCCAGGTCATTAACACAAGTGCAGACAATGGTTTTCAACAACAGTGAAGTAATTAAAGGCATGTATGAGCAACTTTAGAATGTTGTACCTTTTCTGAACTTGAACTTGTTACAGCATAATGTCTAAGCATTCAATGTGGATTATATAATGCGGCTATTTATACATGTCACTCAACAGAATATTGTGTATGCTCTCTTCCTTATGAATTAACTCATTCTTTCTCAGTCACACACTGTCCTTACAAATCTCATCACAAAGAAGAGCCTTCAAGGATGGGGAATGAACAGAAGCAGCCCATTCTGGTTTCTTGTGTAAAGTGCTGACATCAAATTATGATCAGTGCAACTCTAAATAGACTGATAGCTATGACAATTACTCCTGTATTACTGTACATAAAATAGCATTTTTGAATGAAAAAACCTCTGTTCTTGCTCTTATACTACTTAGCTCAATCAAAGCCTTTATGTGACTTAGCATAGACCACTATCAACTGTCAGCCAAAGAAAGCATTCCAGTATATATGGCAATCAGTTCCACAAGCATTCAGTCAATTTCAGATCACTCCAGTTTCTTGCAGGGATATCACTCTTACAAGTGAACTTCTCATGATTATATTTCAAGCAAAATTTTGAAAGGTTGTTGTTCTGAGGTAACTACTAACTCAGTCGTGCATATATTTTACGAAGTATCTTTCCAGGCTAAGTACTCCATTGATAGACCATCCTATTAAGAAAGGTGGTAGGACAGATACTAAGTAATCCATTACAGTATAACATCCTTCTCAAAAGTTTTGTAAAAGATAATATATGAGCGTGATTCAAATGAAAAACTTAAAAGTGGTATAATATTTTTAATTGTAACAGTGAACAAGAAACCTACGTGTCATAGTATGTCCGTATTTCACCACTTCCGAAGTGTGTAGATACCACAATGAAAGAATTCTTTTAGTCATGCACCAGGGTTTTCACCTCTTCATCTCCTGCCTCCCATTGCTTCTTTGCCAGCACCGAACAGATAAAGTCACTGGGAGGAAGGTCTGGTGAATGAGGACGATGTACCAGACATTCATATTACTTTTCTGAATAATCAAAACTGTCTTACAGGCTGTATGCAGTCAGGTGTTGTCATGCTACAGCAATATTCCTGAAATAAGAAGACCCCACTGTTTACTCCTCATTGCAGGATGAAGCTGTTTTTTCAGCATGTCTGAATAAGAAGTACTGATTAGTGTCAAACCCCTATCTTTGTAGCGCACCAAAGTTACGCCATTTGCATCCCTGAAGAGAATCAGGATGATTTTTTCAGCAGACTGTGCACTATTTTTTTGTTTTGACAATGAGCTGTGGCACCATTCTCTGCTTGACCTTTTTGTTTCTGGTTGGTGGTAGTTAGCCCACAAGCAAACGAGGCAAAAGTTTTTCACAGGCGTCAATGCCTTTCGATTTGACAGTCAGTTGATGTGGCACCCATCTTGCAGACACTTTTTTGAAGTGCAGTACATTGTGATCAATATTCTGCACTGAACCAGTACTTATCTTCAAACTTTTGACAATGTCATTAAGAGTTATGCATTTGTTCTCCTTTACCAGGTCCTCTAGTAATACAATGTTCTCATCTGTCACTACGTGGTGATCCTGCCCCGGTCTTGGGTCATCCACTACAGAAGTTACACTGCTTTTAAACTTCCTACACCACTCATACACTTGAAGAGAATGACCATTACATTTCCAGCAGACAGTTGAGCGTTTATTTTAGCAATGAGCTGTGGCACCGTTCCTTGATTGACCTTTTTGTTTCTGGTTGGTGATAGTGGACCAAAGTGGTGATAGTGGACCATCTGTCACTACGTGGTGATCCTGCCCCGGTCTTGGGTCATCCACTACAGAAGTTACACTGCTTTTAAACTTCCTACACCACTCATACAGTTGAAGAGAATGACCATTACATTTCCAGCAGACAGTTGAACGTTTATTTTAGCAATGAGCTGTGGCACCGTTCCTTGATTGACTTTTTTGTTTCTGGTTGGTGATAGTGGACCAAAGTGGTGATAGTGGACCAAAGTCTCATCACCAATTTATTGCTGTTGGTGCCTGGGTAGAAAGCTTGAAATGTAAACATTTAGTAAGACGACAAAAAATCATCAAATTCATCAGCGAATGTGATGTTATGGCTTTGGAGAAGTGTTGGAAGCAGAGATACGTATTGTGTACAAGAAGACACTTAATGTCAAATTCCAATGTTGCTTACATAATTAACACTGACTAGACTGGATGCCAGCATATAATGGGTTAC
Organism: Schistocerca americana; assembly: GCF_021461395.2. NCBI lineage: Eukaryota > Metazoa > Arthropoda > Insecta > Orthoptera > Acrididae > Schistocerca > Schistocerca americana. The sequence continues at coordinate 258,444,252 of NC_060123.1, forward strand.
TGGATTGCTGGGGTGTAATGACCATTTTGGTGAAAAACCTCAATCTCTCCAAAACTACCCACTCTTATACAGCACAGCACTGTTTCAGGGAGACTGTTACCTCATGTATTTTTATGTATACAGGAGCTTGCCACTAAATTTGGTCCTCTGCCTGCTGGTACTGTAAAGAAATTAGAAGGAAACTATAAGAATATTGACATCTTGGGTTGTCGGGTGTTCTGCCGGATATCAGCATCGTACTTGCACGATATTTTGGTCACGTAGCTCGTAACCTTCATCAGGTGCGACCTGAGACTGCTCCTTGAGTGGACCTGGTCCAGTATTTATGCCTATGGCCTTCCCCCTCCACCAACGGCTGCAGGCGCTTCCTCTGTACTCCGCGCCCATTCCCTGCGACCTGATGGAGCATTGCTGCTCCGTTTTCCATCCGCTGCGGTTCTACGGTTCAAGGTGTTCCCTCTGCGGTCTGCACCCACCAAACCTGCTCCTGGGGGTTTCATCTATGGTCGTCTGGGGTACCAGGCGTTTCCCCTGCGGTCCGCGCCTGCTCACCACGACCTGTTGGAGCGTTGCCGCTCCGTTTTTCGTCCGCTGCGGCTCTGGATGTTCCCTCTGCGGTCCGCGCCCACCAGTCCCACTTCTGGGTGTTCCATCTTCAGTCTGGTGTGCCTGGCAGTCCGTCAGGGGCTCGTTTTCCATCTCCATGTCTCTGGTTCTTCTGTTTGTGTAGTGTTGCAGCTGGTCCCGTTGCTCCTTTAACAATTCCAGAGCTGGATCCCAGGCTCTGCTTAGCTGGTACCCTGTGTCACGGTTCATAAGATCGTCAGACATTTTAATTTCTATCGACTCTCTTATAACACTGTCCCAAAATCTGGGTGTTTGTGCTATAATCTTGGTATCCTCATACTTCATGGCATGATCTAGTTCTAGACAGTGTTCAGCAGTGACTGACTTTGTCACCTGTCTTAATCTAATGTGCCTCTGATGTTCTTTGCACCTGATCTCCACAGTTCTTGTCGCCTGGCCAATGTAGGACATGCCACATTGACAAGGTATATTGTAAATCCCTGGTTTTCGTAACCCCAGGTCGTCTTTGACACTCCCCAGCAGTCCCCCGATCTTGTTGGATGGACAGAAAACGCACTTGATATTGTGTTTACAGAGGATCCTACTGATTCTGGCAGAAATAGAGCCAGCATAGGGCAGATATGCCACCTTCTTTGCTTCATCTTGGTCTTCTTCAGGAACCTGTGGTATAGTGGCTGGTTGGAGTACCCTCTCAATTTGTCTGTCCGTGTATCCATCCTTGGCGAAAACTGTTTTGAGACGTTCTATCTCTATAGGTAGATTCTCTTGGTCTGACAGGGCACGTGCTCTGTGGATCAAAGTCTTCAGAACCCCATTCTTCTGTGCAGGGTGGTGACAGCTGCTGGCCTGCAGATATAAATCAGTGTGTGTTGGTTTTCGGTACACACTGTGGCCAATTGATCCATCTGCTTTCCTCTGGACTAGTACATCCAGAAATGGCAGCTGGCCATTCTTCTCCAGTTCCATGGTGAACTCGATATTAGGGTGGCATGAGTTAAGATGTTCAAGAAACTCATTGAGCCTGTCCATCCCATGTGGCCAGATCACGAAGGTGTCATCCACATACCTAAAGAATCATGTGGGTTTAAATGTGGCTGTCTCCAATGCCCTCTCCTCAAAACTCTCCATAAACATGTTGGCAACCACAGGGGACAGTGGGCTGCCCATAGCTACACCTGCTGAATGGACACCGTGAAACCTGCAGGGCTGCCCATAAATCTGTTGAGTGCAAGGGGGTGGAGATCTCTTCTGAACTGCACTTTCAAAGGCATCCCAGATATGCTCAATAATATTCATGTCTGGGAGATTAGTGGCCAGCGGAAGTGTTTAATCTCAGAAGAGCGTTCCGGGAGCCAGTCTGTAACAATTCTGAAAGTGTAGGATGTGGCATTCTCCTGCTGGAATTGCCCAAGTCTATCGAAATGCACAATGGACATGAATGGACACAGGATGTCAAATTAAACACCTTTCAGCCGTGTAGTTTCCAAACTTATTTTATTTGCCTACCAGCTTCAGCGATTTGCTACACCATCTTCGGGCCCCTGACTGACGAGTAGGAAGATTCCACCTCGGTTCTGATCAAAACAGGGGCCAGCAATTCTGTCTTGCTGTAGTGATACTTAAAAGTATCACTAGAGCAAGCAGAAATCTACTAATAGCAGTATTGCTGGTTCCTGTTTTGATCAGAATCGAGATGATATCTTCCTATACACTGGTCAGGGGCCTGAATATGGCATAGTAAATTACTGAAACTGGTAGCGAAATAAAATAAGTTTGGAAACTAGATGGCTGAAAGGTGTTTAATTTGACATTCCGTATTGTACAGCTGAGTCCTGCAACCATCTCTGAGAAGATGGATGTACAGAGACTGAATGGATGCAGATGATCAGACAGGATGCTTATGTGTGTGTAACCTATCAGAGTCATATCTAGGCATATCAGGGCTCCCATATCACTCCAATTGCACATGCTCCACACCATTACAGAGCCTCCACCAGCTTGAACAGTCCCCTGCTGAAGTGCAAGGTCCATGGATTCATGAGGTTGTCTCCATACCCGTACAATTTGAAATGATACTCATCAGACCAGGCAACATATTTCCAGTCATCAACAGTCCAATGGCGGTGTTGATGGGCCCAGATATGCGTAAAGCTTTGTGCAGCGTGCACATTGGGTTTTTTTAGGCTAGGCAGTAGTGCGAGGTGTCCTGATGAACACTCACCAGTCGACGTGCAGGCAGGGAAATCAGGACACGCTCAGTGTAAAGACACTTCAGCTATCAAGATATTAGCAGTAAATTTTCAGAGTGTTCGGAATAAAGTTCCTGAATTTCCTGCCCTCCAGAAAGCGTGTGGCACGCAAATTATTCTCAGGACTGAGACCTGGCTGAACCATGAGATAGGAAGTTCTGAAATATTTAGTGAGGGTTGGAACATGTATCAGAAAGACAGATTAGACACCGTAGGAGGTGGTGTCTTCATTGCAGTTGACAAAAATATTGTGTCTTCTGAGGTCCAAATAGAGTGTGATTGTGAAGTTATCTGGACGCATTTAACAGGGCTAGGAGAAATAAAGTTAATTGTTGCGTGTTATTACCGGCCATCAGGTTCCACCGTGACAGTCCTAGAATCATTCGAAAGTAGTCTACACTCTGTATCGCATAAGTACCCGGATCATGCTATATTAGTCGGAGGCGACTTCAACCTAGTATAGACTGGGATGTCTATGGATTCATTACAGGTAGTACAGACAAGCTGTCGTGTGAATTACTTTTGAACACATTAACCGAAAACTGTCTTGAGCAGCTAAATCGACAGCCAACGCTTAATGGAAATATTTTAGATCTGGTAGCCACGAACAAACCAGACCCCATCGACAGTGTCAGTGTTGAGACAGGGATTAGTGATCATGATGTTGTCATTGCAACTATGGTTACGAAAGTTAAAAAGTCGGTCAAGAAAGCTAGGAGAGTATTCTTACTAGAAAGAGCAGATAAGCAGTTGTTAGCATCTCACTTAGTAAATGAATCGACTTCATTTACTTCCGGTACGATGAGTGTGGAAGAATTAAGGGCAAATTTTAAACACATTGTAAATCACGCGTTGGAGAAGTATGTGCTGAAAAAGTGGGTTACGGACGGAAAAGACCCACCATGGTTTAACAGCGCAATATGGAGAATGCTCAGGAAGCAAAGACAGTTGCACTCGCGGTACAAGAAAGATCGGGAGAATGAGTACAGGCAAAAGTTAGTAGAGATTTGTGCTGCTGTAAAAAGAGAGATGCGCGAAGCTTACAACCACTACCACCATCATACCTTAGTAAAAGATCTTGCTGAAAACCCAAGGAAATTCTGGTCTTACGTAAAATCAGTAAGCGGGTTGAAGGCTTCCATCCTGTCACTCGCTAATCAGTCTGGCCTGGCAACGGAAGACAGCAAAACGAAAGCTGAAATTTTAAATTTAGCATTTGAGAAATCTTTCACGCAGGAGGACTGTACAAATATATCTCCGTTTTAGTCTTGTACAGATTCCCGTGTGGAGGACATAGTGATAGACATCCCTGGGGTGTGAAGCAGCTGAATGGTTTGAAAATAAATAAATCGCCAGGTCCTGATGGGATTACAATTCGGTTTTACAGAGAGTACGCTACTGCCTTGGCTCCTTACCTAGCTTGCATTTATCGCGAATCTCTTGCCCAACGTGAAGTCCCGAGTGACTGGAAAAAAGCGTAGGTGACGCCTGTATATAAGAAGGGTAGAAGGACGGATTCTCAAAATTACAGACCAATATTCTTAACATCGGTTTGTTGCAGGATTCTTGAACATATTCTCAGTTCGAATATAATGAATTTCCTTGAGACAGAGAAGTTGCTGTCCATGCATCAGCACGGCTTTATAAAGCATTGCTCCTGCAAAACGCAACTCGCCCTTTTTTCACATGATATCTTGCGAACCATGGATGAAGGGTATCAGACGGATGCCATATTCCTTGACTTCCAGAAAGCGTTTGACTTGGTGCCCCACTGCAGACTCCTAACTAAGGTACGAGCATATGGGATTGGTTCCCAAATATGTGACTGGCTCAAAGACTTCTTAAGTAATAGAGCCCAGTACGTTGTCCTCGATGGTGAGTGTTCATCGGAGGTGAGGGTATCATCTGGAGTGCCCCAGGGAAGTGTGGTAGGTCCGCTGTTGTTTTCTATCTACATAAAAGATCTTTTGGATAGGGTGAATAGCAATGTGCAGCTGTTTTCTGATGATGCTGTGGTGTATGGGAAGGTGTCGTCGTTGAGTGACTGTAGGAGGATACAAGATGACTTGGACAGGATTTGTGATTGGTGTAAAGAATGGCAGCTAACTCTAAATATAGATAAATGTAAATTAATGCAGATGAATAGGAAAAAGAATCCCGTAATGTTTGAATACTCCATTAGTAGTGTAGTGCTTGACACAGTCACGTCGATTAAATATTTGGGCGTAACATTGCAGAGCGATATGAAGTGGGACAAGCATGTAATGGCAGTTGTGGGGAAGGTGGATAGTCGTCTTCAGTTCATTGGTAGAATTTTGGGAAGATGTGGTTCATTTGTAAAGAAGACCGCTTATAAAACACTAATATGACCTATTCTTGAGTACTGCTCGAGTTTTTGGGATCCCTGTCAGGTCGGATTGAGGGAGGACATAGAAGCAATTCCGAGGCGGGCTGCTAGATTTGTTACTGGTAGGTTTGATCATCATGCGAATGCTACGGAAAGGCTTCAGGAACTTCGATTGGAGTCTCTAGAGGAAAGGAGGCATTCTTTTCGTGAATCACTACTCAGGAAATTTAGAGAACCAGCATTTGAGGCTGACTGCAGTACAATTTTACTGCCGCCGACTTATATTCTGTGGAAAGACTACAAAGATAAGATAAGAGAGATTAGGGCTCATACAGAGGCATATAGGCAGTCATTTTTCCCTCGTTCTGTTTGGGAGTGGAACAGAGAGAGAAAATGCTAGTTGTGGTATGAGGTACCCTCCGCCATGCACCGTATGGTGGAATGCGGAGTATGTATGTAGATGTAGATGTGTCATGCAGTCATGAAGGGTACATGAGTGGGCCTTTGGCTCCAAAAGCCCATATTGATGATGTTTCGTTAAATGGTTTGCCCGCTGATGCTTGTTGATGGCCCAGCATTGAGATCTGCAGGAATTTCCAGAAGGGCTGCGCTTCTGTCATATTAATGATTCTCTTCAGTTGTCATTGGTCCCGTTCTTACAGGATTGTTTTCCGGCTGCAGCGATGTTGGAGATTTGATGTTTTATCAGGTTTCTGACATTCATGTTACACTCGTGAAATGGTCGTACAAGAAAATTTCCACTTCATCGCTACCTCAGAGGTGTTGTGTCCCATTGCTTGTGCCCCGACTATAACACCACACTCAAACTCACTTAAATGTTGATAACCTGCCATTATAGCAGCAGTAACTGATCTAACAACTGCACCAGACACTTATTGTCTGATATAGCTGTTGCCGACCACAGCGCTGTATTCTTTCTTTTTACATATCTATGTATTTGAATATGCATGCCCATAACAGTTTCTTTGTCACTTCAGTGTATCTTAACTACTATATCAGCACTTTGATAATGCAGTACAAACTTTCAGTCTGACATAGCTGTCTCCTACTGTCACAGCTTCCAAGAGGTTCTCCTACATACACGACTGGTCCCATGTAGTCCATGATAGACTAAGATTCTTGTTCATTCATTCGTTTATCATATTCCAGAGATCATTCATTAAAACAGGACGTTCAGAGATACTGAACGATGCTAGGTATTTATTAACAAAAGACAAAGAGATCTAAAAACTGAATCTGTTTACTGCATTATAACACGGTACCATGCATGCATCAGCTAAATGTAACCCTGTGATTTATTAGAAAAACTGCAACTTTAGAGAAAAGAGGTTGATTTCACAATTAAATTAAATAGCTGATGTATATCTTCTAACGATAGCCAAATATTTATTTGAATGCATTGTTATTTTTTAATGAATGTAGTTACACATGTCTGTAACATCAATACTGTTTATGAGACACAACTACTTCTCTTGCATTTTTGCAAAGGACACTTCTGTTTCCAATGTAGCTAACAGGAATTTTCAGTCCTTGTATGTAGAACATCAGATGATGTGCACACGGAGTGACTAATAACTTTTTTAAGTTGTTCTCAAGTCACAGTGTCGTGTAGAATTATAAAGGTATCAAACACATTCAACTTGTGTACTGCTTTTCCTAACCATGAATTACTTATTTTAATCAGCATTTCAGTTGCAGTGCATATAGTTTATTTATGAGCATCAACATGTACTATAAATGTATTTGTTCTGCTGTGTGTGTTTATTTACTTCTCTTAAATCTTAGTTCATTCTTGCTTTTGAATCAGTTGTAATTCATTCTCCTATACTTTTTCTGTCTTCAGCTGAGTACCTAAGTAATGTTTTTACCTTACACAAATATACAGTCTACCTAAAACTTCCTAGCAGATTAAAACTGTGTGCCGGACCGAGACTAGAACTCGGGACCTTTGCCTTTCGCGGGCAAGTGCTCTACCAACTGAGCTACCCAAGCACGACTCACGCCCCGTCCTCACAGCTTTACTTCTGCTAGTACCTTGTCTCCAACCATCCAAACTTTACAGAAGCTCTCCTGCGAACCTTGCAGAACTAGCACTTTGTAGAGCACTTGCCTGCGAAAGGCAAAGGTCCCGAGTTCGAGTCTCGCTCCGGCACACAGTTTTAATCTGCTAGGAAGTTTCATATCAGTGCACACTCCACTGCAGAGTGAAAATCTCATTCTGGAAACATCCCCAAGGCTGTGGCTAAGCCATGTCTCTGCAATATCCTTTCTTTCAGGAGTGCTAGTTCTGCAAGGTTCGCAGGAGAGCTTCTGTAAAGTTTGGAAGGTAGGAGACGAGGTACTGGCAGAAGTAATGCTGTGAGGACAGGGCGCGAGTCGTGCTTGGGTAGCTTAGTTGGTAGAGCACTTGCCCGCGAAAGGCAAAGGTCCCGAGTTCGAGTCTCGGTCCGGCACACAGTTTTAATCTGCTAGGAAGTTTCATATCAGCGCACACTCTGCCGCGGAGTGAAAATCTCATTCTGGATACAGTCTACCTGCCGTTTTACTTTTCATGCTTGCCAGTAACATAAGAAAATTCTTTCAGTTCTGCAAAGCTGACATTGAGTTTTCATTTCTAATTGCTGTTTGAACAGCCCTATCTTTCTTTGAATATAGGTTTTTTGCTTGATATATGCTGTGAAGTTTAACTTGGGGATGTTTTAGACAAATACTTACTTTTACCATTAAAACTGTATGTAGATTAGACTATTTGAAATCACGAATATAAATCGTCAGTTTCTTGTAGTAATGGATTTTGTTTGTGTGTCTGTTAGGTTATCAATGGAACCTTATATTATAATCATAAACAACCCAGGGAAGTCATCATCAAAAAGCACCACCAGCAGAAGATATTGCAGAATGCACACATAGAAAGTGTAACAGGTAACAATTTAATATAAAAACGGTTAAGACATTTTGTAGAAAATAAGTTGCTTTTTTGCAACTTTTGAGGATTATGGCTTTTGTTTATTATTATTATTATTATTATTATTATTAATATTATTATTGAAACCTCCTGGCAGATTAAAACTGTGTGCCGGACCAAGACTCGAACTCAGGACTTTTGCCTTTTGCGGGCAAGTGCTCTACTAACTCAGTTACCCAAGCATGACTCGTGCCCCATCCTCACAGCGTCAATTATGCCAGTATCTCGTCTCCTACCTTCCAAAATTTCATTCTGGAAGCATCCCCCAGGCTGTGGCTAAGTCATGTCTCCTCAATATCCTTTCTTCCAGGAGTGCTAGTTGTGCAAGGTTCGCAGGAGAGCTTCTGTGAAGTTTGGAAGGTAGAAGACGAGATACTGGCAGAATTGAAGCTGTGAGGATGGGGCATGAGTTATGCTTGGGTAGTGCAGTTGGTAGAGCACTTGCCCGTGAAAGGCAAAGGTCTCGATTCCAAGTCTCGATCCGGCACACAGTTTTAATCTGCCAAGAAGTTTCACATCAGCGCTCACTCCGCTTCAGAGTGAAAATTTCGTTCTCATTATTATTATTATTATTATTATTATTATTCTCCTCTTGTATAATACCCAGTTTCTTGATTTGTTTGAAAATATTTGTTCACAGTGTATCTTTGTATGTCTATGAGAGCCATGTAATCTTCTCCTAGTTTGATATGAAGAACTGTGTGAAACTACACACAGAGTGAAGAAACTTCCTGCGTTTGATTAAAACACACTTTGTACCAAAATGTACGGCATTTGATATTTGGCTTATAACAAATACATGCATGCTGTTGTCTGTATAGATGGCTCTTGATCATCAACACAGCTTATGACTTTTATCAATATTTGTCGTTACTCCCTGGTGATTTTTCAGCGGCTTCTCGAGCAACTCATGAGGTGTGGCTGTGCCAGCTATCTTGATGATATTGTGGGCTCCGGCTCCTCCACTGCTGAACATCTTGACAACTTACAAATGCTCTTTTTGGTGTTACAGGCCACCAGGTTAAAATGCAATTTGGAAAAGTGCCACTTCTTTCAGCCTTCTATTGTTTATCTTGGGTTCAGGATCTCTACTGCTGATATCAAACCTATTTGTTAGAATGTCTCTGGTATTATGGCTCTTCTGTGCCATACATCAGTCAAGGAATTCCAGGTATTTTTTAGGTAAGATTGCTTACCATTGGTTTTTGCTGGGTGCAGCGTCGGCTTCACAACTGTTACATGCCTTGCTGTATAAGGAAACATGTTTTCACTGGTCGCAGGCATGTGAAACGAGGTTTTCCAAACTTAAGTCTACATTACAATCTGCATGGACACCAACCTATGCAGCCATTCTCCTGTTTCCAGCCAGGGGTGGCTGCTTGGGCATGTGGGTTTGGTCGTCGCCCAAAATGTTTCCCACTGTCATCCCCGATTCTGCAGCTGCTTGCTCTGCAACGTCCACAAGGAAGAGGGCCTCTGTGCACATCATTTCAACCAGATGCACCTGTGTGTGGATGACTGGACAACCCTGGCCAGCACACCAACTTCACCATGGCAGTCTGCGTTGCTCGATGGATCGCCTGATGCAGCTGGGTCCCTGCCATGTCATATGAGGGTCCCCCGTCACTGGTGGTTGAACCTGGTGCAGCCTCTCCAATAGCGCTACCAATGCCAATGCAGCTGCCATTCATGTCGGAGCTGTCTCCTCCATCTCAGCCATCAATTGTGGGTATACCATCAGTACCAGGCCCTGGACTTGATGTGGACATGGAACTTGCGCTGACGTCACCCATCCTACTTTACATGTTGACACAAAAAGGTGGACTGTGAAACTTTCCGTCCAAGTGCCCCAGTATCAGCAAGTCATCTCAGTCAGAGCCTCGCAGAGGAAGACGCTATGGATATCTCACAAATCCGAGCTGTTGCCAAAGGGAAGAAGAATGAAGTAATGTGCACATACTTGAAGGCTGTGCGCGTTTTAGTAATGTGTCATCATCCACGAAAGAGCAATACTGTGAACTACCAATAGAGCCCACCACAGGCGAGGGCCTATTTAAACCCTGCCACACTATGCTTGCACTCAGTTATTGTTTTACTGCTTGCAAGCATTTGCTTATCTTACTGTGTTCAGTGTATGTAATGGTGATTGGTATACATGCCACAGTTTAATAAAGTCATACTAACATTCTTGGTTGTGTTGTGTGTCCAAGCTACAACAACATACTTTTCGGCTCACAAAATATTGTCTTGGATTGATGTGTTACCCCCCAAAAAATGATACTGTCTGACATTATGGAATGATGTGCTTCATCAGTTCTGTAGTATGCTCCCCCCAATTGAATTTGTTAGCAATCATTGTGCACGGTGAAAAGTTCTGAAATGTATATAGCTTTAGTGACAAAAAAAATTAGCCAGGATTTGTTCATTAATTTCCATGACAGTTTCACCAAACACTATTTCTGAAATTGTACTTCATTTGCTTTTTATTCCAATGTTTGTATCGCCTGCAAACAAAACAGACTTGGGATCTGGTTATGTTGCTGATTAAAAGTCATTAGTATGCACAATAAAAAGTAAGGGCCCTAAGGTGGAACTTTGGGTAACACCAAATATAACTAATTCCCAGTTGGATGACAACTCGTAGTTTAATATTGGTCTTCTTCCTACTTACACCCATTGTTTCCTGTCAGAACTTGAACTGTCCTGCAACATTTTCCTTTACACCAAAATATTATTCTTCTTACTCTTCTTTTCCCGGCCATATTCTATATCTTCACAAGTCCAGCATGCTAATCTGGTTTGGGCACTGTTAGTGGTAGAGGGGACCAGATGCTGCTCCTGTCATCCTCGGCCGTGGACTGACTGTCTCGGGACCAAAGATTGGCCCCTTATGTGTCTTCACAATAATAGGTACTGAAACTTCACATTGTTCGATGTTTAATTTACAGAAATTACATTTAAAACTTAACTCATTAAATTAACTTGAGTACATCGAAAAATTCCGTCTTTTTAACAGTTTCTTCTACTACAAGAGTTAGGCTGAATTATTTGTTTAAATCATGAAATTTACAAATATAAGTTGGACAAAACTGTTAATTACTTTGGAATTAATTAATACATAAAACTAAGCACAAAATTAGATCTGGTGTTATCTCCTTTAAAAACTGAGTGCCAGCCTTTCTCTTTTATGAAGATGCAAATTATACTCATGTATGTTAATGTTAATTAGTTAAAAGTGAAAAAATGAATTTTGAGGAGGCAGATGGCAAAACAAGAGGGGAAGTAAAATATCCCAGCTTGCTTCGTCACTTCAGGTTGCTGCCAGCGAGGTTTCATCCTCTTCCATCCTCTGCACACAAATGTTCTTGAGTCAGACCAGCTCCATGCCAATGTGCATTCAGTCGTCAGTGATAGGACACTGTACTTGGACAGTTAATAGTTCTGTTAATGTTTCTCTAACCTTGTCATTATTTGGCTTGCAGTTATCAGCCTACGTAATTTTTGTATGTGTTGTGGTTGTTAATAAAGAGTGTAGATGCAGAAAGGTGGATAAGAAACCACTTGTACATTACATTACCTAAAATTTTCAAGGACGCTGATGAAAATGAAACAAGACAAAAGTTTGACAGTATTTCTTTATCTCCTTTTGTCAAAGAGGCTTAACTTCAGCATACTTTAGCCAACTGGGAAATGATTCTGTAATAAATGACTTGTTGCACAAATAATTCACTATGTTACTAATCTCAGAAGAACTCTCTTTAATTAACTTTATTTATATTTTAATTTAACCACAACAATTTTTTTTTATTTTAAAGATTTTACGGTGGAGGTTATGTCCTCTGGTGTGTTAAATATCATATTCATTCTATGGATATTATTTGAAGTAACTGGTCTGATACATTCTATGGCAGTATATATTGAAACTGAAAACCCAGAATTGTCAGTATTAAAGTCATTAAATGCTTGTTAGGGGCTGCACTGGGTAACATTCGAGAACCTGAGAGCTTAAAGATGGAAGATTGCGTAATCATGTAGTGCAGTCCCCAACAATCAGTCTTTCCTTCGCATCACATCCAATAAGTCACCCCCAACCCAGGGTTCTGGGTGACTTTTTTGAACTCTTTCCATTTCATTCAGCATCAACAGGAAGCTGTAAATATGCTTGAGAGAAGTTGATCTTGGAAAAATACTGATCGCCAGCAAGCTTAGCAAAAAGTTCATCAGGGCATGGCAAAGGATATATGTAAATGATAGACTGAGAATTGACAGAAACTTTGAAAGCACTAAAAAGGCGTAACTGCCCTGATGGCTTCTTGACAATGGCTAAGGGGCTAGCCCATTTGCTGGATGCGATTGGTTGGATGACCCCAAAGGGGGTCAAGCTCCGCCTTGGCCTGGTCATGGAGCACCATCGGCACCTGGCGAGCCCGAAAGAAACGGGGTGTGACCGGAGGTTTCATGATAATGTGGGCCATGAAATTGTTGGCAAAACCCAAACCCGCAGAAAATAGGGCAGAAAATTCAGAGCATAAAGAGTCGAGTTGTGTATAAGACATTTGAGCAGAGACAGTTGGGAAAGGAGTTGATACGTGTGAGGCAATAACCAAGACAAAAAGAAAGCACAGCATAAGGTAACATCAGTCAATATAGATGGCAGAGATAAATGACCAGGGTAATGAAAGGCGAAACAGGAGGTGCAAGGGGTGACGCAGCAGGTGACGTAGATTGAGATGGACTCAAACTGGCCAAAATGGAGGCAAGCATTTGCAGTACCTGGGTTTGATTGTGTTATTCTTTGCTGAATGCCTTTTGCTTCTGTCACCATGACTGATGGATGTGTGGCAATGCTCTCAATGCACTGTATAAGGTGTAGGGAGTACTTCTTCATCAGTCTTCGATGGCTCACCTGATGATGACTGGCAGGTGTCCAGTCAAAACATTGTGGAGTGAAGTTTATGATGACTGGCTATAATCCCGAAATCTCTTTGAATACCTCTGACCTGTCCTCCATATTGATATGTGGGCTGAGCAGGAAATCTGAATCACAGTTGGATACTCAACTGGAGATACTACTACCTACTTCCCAATACATTTATCCCAGTATATTTGTTCATTAATAAAATTTGTTATAGTATATATCTTTCACAAACCAACAGCTCAGCTCATGGAATCAGTACTATCAGTAGATACTAGAATGATATGCATAAAGATTTATAGTCACTTACTTTGGTCTAGAAAGGTGTCCACTATTCAAGAAGACACATTGTCAATGACTCGCTAGCAGCCATAAAAAGTTGAGATACAAATAATCTTCATATTAAGAAGAGACCAGATGATTTACTGGTTGGTCCGCTCCAATACCATCAACAAATTTATTAGTGGAACCAGTTGAAGTATTTATTATAAATAATATTGAATAATGTGAGTTAAGAATACATGTGGGTGGATTCTTGAATGTAATAGAAAAGGTTTGGTGAATAGAAAATTCTGTAATTCACTCTTTAAAGCCTCTAAATTTGCCTCTGTACATTTAATAGTCTCTGATACTTTGTTGAACACATTTGTACCTATGTATTTGCCTGGATCTGTGCTTATGTTAAAGCTTTCGAATATTGGTAAAGATGGCGTTTAGTTTAGTCCTAGTAGCATAATAATGTCCTGTACTATTTTTGAGGAAAAACAATATTGGTAACATCAAAGAACATTAAAGAATTTATGTTTTATGAAACATTTGTCAAAATACCAAGTGCTTTAAAGAGATCTGTGCAGGGAGTCTAGGACTGTCATGAGAGTTGATATTCATATCACACTTCTTTATCCATAAAGAGTCCAACCCCTTAGCTGAGTGGTCAGCACATCTGACTGCCATGCATCAGGTCCAAGATCAATTCCTGCCAGAGTAGGGGATTTTCTATGCCCAGGGACTGGCTTGTGTGTTGTCATCATCATCATCATTGACAAGCAAGTTGTCCAATGTGGTGTCAAGGGAAAAGACTTGCAACTCGGCAGCTGAACTTGCCAGGTGGGGACTCGCAACTGTCAATGCCAGATGATGATGATGATGATAGCAAATGGAAATATGAAGAATAAACTAATTCATTCAATGTAAAACCACTTCTAGTTGTAATCATATATACTCCAGATTTAGCACAATGAAAGTGCTACATTAAATCTGGGGTATGATTTTACAGTTCAGATTGTGATGTATTTGTAGTCCCAGAGGCTGATTGTATACACGTTTTTGGTTTCATTGTAGTACATTCTGCCATTCTGTGAGAAGTACCAAACAAAAGTTCCAAGTCTTATCAGAATTTAATGGCTTTTGGCTATGTTAAGAGTCACACTTTGTATAAATTAACTGAATATCTAGATTCAAGGATTGAAAAGAAGCTACATGACATACAGTAATGTTCATTGTAAAGTAATAATGTACTGTAAACAAGATTCAGCATTTGAAGATATAGGTACCTCTTTGTTTTCTTTTAATCTTTGGTTGTGATCATTATTTTTCTTTGTTAGTGTGATCTGATAAACACAGTGTCTCATCATCTAAATATATTTACAATACTTGTTTCATGCTTATGGCTTTAGTTTCTAAATCAAAGTGACATTTCTTTTTTCTTATAGTGTAATTTTTTTTTAATAGGAATTCATCTTGGTGCCAAACGAATGCATGAAACACTCAATAAGACTTACTTTTGGCGAGGCATGTATGTGGATATAATCACTTTTGTAAGAGGTTGCCATATATGCTCTGAGTCATTCTGTGGAAGTCATTTACATTCTTCTGCACAGCATAAACTTGACAGAACACATGAAAATGACAATGAAGATGATCTCTCTGCAAATAATGAGAACTCATTAGATTCTGATTTGCAAATTCGAAACAGAGTTTGGCAGAAGGTCAGTTATATTCTGTGATTTAAAAAATCTTTATTACCATAACACTTTTTTGCAGAGAAGTTGTAAGTGGTAAAACAATTCTCTGAAAATAACTTACATTTCAAAGTTTTGTATTAGTTAGTTGCTTTTGTTTACTGCTTAATAATCAGACAGTTCCACAACTTCAGTGGTTAGAGGGCAGTCAAGGCATAACACGAATTCTGATATTAAAGTAGTTTATCAGAATATTGGTGGATGATTGTGTATGTCAGTAGAATATAACACTTTCTAAGCACATGTCAAGAGAATAGTTGGAAAATGATGTACCATTAGAGTAGAAGTATTAGTAAATAGCAGAGAGGATAAAATAGCAATCTGGAATTAAGAAGGCGCAGTTTTGATTGTAATAGGAGCTGATTAATAAGTTTGAAATAGGAAGGAAAAACACAAAATACTGTGGTAACAGTTAATGAATACTATAAACGCTTCCACTAAACCGACACAGGTATGGGAGGTTTCAGGTCGGGTGCTACACGCCATATTAATGATGCAGTGAGATACGGAAATTTCCTGATCAACAAAGAAGACATTAACAGTGACCATATGGGCTGAGTATAGATCCAGTTACTGTTAGAATAAATTGTGTGTTCTGTACTGCAGCCAGTCATATTGTTTATTTTGTTTTAATTTGGAACATTGTGATGTTTCATCAGGGATTTGTTTGCATATATATTTGTTTGTTTATACTGTTTAACATAAAATACTTTTAACACACACAAATATTTGTTTCTTCAGATTCATGTTAAATAGTTTTCACTCTAGCTTTCCTTCATTGAATTGCGAGATTGGTATGTATCTCATATTATGTTAAAAATTCCAAGTAAGAATTCCTAGCCACCTCTGATGAGGTGCTGCAATAAAATGTAATGTACACTCCTGGAAATGGAAAAAAGAACACATTGACACCGGTGTGTCAGATCCACCATACTTGCTCCGGACACTGCGAGAGGACTGTACAAGCAATGATCACACGCACGGCACAGCGGACACACCAGGAACCGCGGTGTTGGCCGTCGAATGGCGCTAGCTGCGCAGCATTTGTTCACCGCCGCCGTCAGTGTCAGCCAGTTTGCCGTGGCATACGGAGCTCCATCGCAGTCTTTAACACTGGTAGCATGCCGCGACAGTGTGGACGTGAACCGTATGTGCAGTTGACGGACTTTGAGCGAGGGTGTATAGTGGGCATGCGGGAGGCTGGGTGGACGTACTGCCGAATTGCTCAACACGTGGGGCGTGAGGTCTCCACAGTACATCGATGTTGTCGCCAGTGGTCGGCGGAAGGTGCACGTGCCCGTCGACCTGGGACCGGACCGCAGCGACGCACGGATGCACGCCAAGACCGTAGGATCCTACACAGTGCCGTAGGGGACCGCACCGCCACTTCCCAGCAAATTAGGGACACTGTTGCTCCTGGGGTATCGGCGAGGAGCATTCGCAACCGTCTCCAAGAAGCTGGGCTACGGTCCCGGACACCGTTAGGCCGTCTTCCGCTCACGCCCCAACATCGTGCAGCCCGCCTCCAGTGGTGTCGCGATAGGCGTGAATGGAGGGACGAATGGAGACGTGTCGTCTTCAGCGATGAGAGTCGCTTCTGCCTTGGTGCCAATGATGGTCGTATGCGTGTTTGGCACCGTGCAGGTGAGCGCCACAATCAGGACTGCATACGACCGAGGCACACAGGGCCAACACCCAGCATCATGGTGTGGGGAGCGATCTCCTACACTGGCCGTACACCACTGGTGATCGTCGAGGGGACACTGAATAGTGCACGGTACATCCAAACCGTCATCGAACCCATCGTTCTACCATTGCTAGACTGGCAAGGGAACTTGCTGTTCCAACAGGACAATGCACGTCCGCATGTATCCCGTGCCACCCAACGTGCTCTAGAAGGTGTAAGTCAACTACCCTGGCCAGCAAGATCTCCGGATCTGTCCCCCATTGAGCATGTTTGGGACTGGATGAAGCGTCGTCTCACGCGGTCTGCACGTCCAGCACGAATGCTGGTCCAACTGAGGCGCCAGGTGGAAATGGCATGGCAAGCTGTTCCACAGGACTACATCCAGCATCTCTACGATCGTCTCCATGGGAGAATAGCAGCCTGCATTGCTGCGAAAGGTGGATATACACTGTACTAGTGCCGACATTGTGCATGCTCTGTTGCCTGTGTCTATGTGCCTGTGGTTCTGTCAGTGTGATCATGTGATGTATCTGACCCCAGGAATGTGTCAATAAAGTTTCCCCTTCCTGGGACAATGAATTCACGGTGTTCTTATTTCAATTTCCAGGAGTGTATTTGGATGTGAACTGATGCCATATCAAGTGCCATGGATGATGCTGAACCTAGCTCCTACATGGAGAAAATACAGTGTTAAACTGCATTATTCAAGGAACTAAAGTCCCAACCCATATTCTCAGCAGTTGCTCTGTAGTGGTGCTAAGCCAGATCCTGTCTGGCAGTAGCATTTATTTCACTGAAATATCTGGAAAATGTTGCTTTTAAAATGTGTGTTTTGAATTGTTACCACTCACAGTATTTATTTTGTTAATGTTCAACACATTCTTTTGCATTTCAAGCACAAATTAAAGTTACTAAATCAATATGAAATTAACCATTTGACAAATATTAAACAATGTTCACTGTAATGTGTTAAAAAATTCATGTTAGATGATGCAAGGAAAAGAAAAAAATTAATAATGTCTGTATTTTCAATCTTACCAAATTTTAGTATAGCCCAGTAATTTGTCTGCTAAAATTTACTCTTGCGGTTACATACTGATCACTGAAAGTCTGTGTAAAATATATTGTTTTTGCGAAAATTCTGTTGTTGTAGCTTGCATACATATATCCCAACCTGCATGCTACTCCTCTGAGGTGCTCCACTACATGCATAACATAATGATAAAATGCCCAACAATAATATACCCCCCCCCACCCAATGCCTCTCCAGACTCAGCAGAAAAATCAGCCACTTGCCCAATAAGAAAAGCATGCCATTCTGGCTCAGATGTGTTATCAACATTGGGCAGCATGCCATACGTGTTACTAAGGCATAATGGGGCAACTGTGTTGATGAAGACAATGCTGCTGGATTTTACAATCAAATCAACCTTGCAGTTTCTATATAATAGAGGAAAACATTCCATGTGGAAAAAATATATCTAAAAACAAAGATTCTGTAACTTACCAAACGAAAGCGTTGGTACGTTGATAGAAACAACAACATACACAAACACACACACAAATTTCAAGCTTTCGCAACCCACGGTCGCTTCATCAGGAAAGAGGGAAGGAGAGGGAAAGATGAAAGGGTGTGGGTTTTAAGGTAGAGAATAAGGAGTCATTCCAATCCCAGGAACGGAAAGACTTACCTTGGGGGGGGAAAGGGACAGATATACACTCGCGCGCGCACACACACACACACACACACACACACACACACACACAGACATATCCATCCGCACATAACAGACACAAGCAGACATATGTAAAGGCAAAGAGTTTGGGTAGAGATGTCAGTCGAGGCAGAAGTACAGAGGCAAAGCTGTTATTGAATGACGGCGGCAACTTGAAATTAGCGGAGGTTGAGGCCTGGTGGGTGACGAGGAGAGAGGATATATTGAAGAGCAAGTTCCCATCTCCGGAGTTCTGATAGGTTGGTGTCAGTGGGAAGTATCCAGATAACCCGGACGGTGTAACACTGTGCCAAGATTTGCTGGCCTTGCACCAAGGCATGTTTAGCCACAGGGTGAGCCTCATTACCAACAAAAACTGTCTGCCTGTGTCCGTTCATGCGAATGGACAGTTTTTTGCTGGTCATTCCCACATAGAAAGCTTCACAGTCTAGACAGGTCAGTTGGTAAATCACGTGGGTGCTGTCACATGTGGCTCTGCCTTTGATCGTGTACACCTTCCGGGCTACAGGACTGGGGTAGGTGGTGGTGGGAGGGTGCATGGGACAGGTTTTACACTGGGGGCGGTTACAAGGGTAGGAGCCAGAGGGTAGGGTAGGTGGTTTGGGGATTTTATAGGGATGAACCAAGAGGTTACGAATGTTAGGTGGATGGCGGAAAGGCACTCTTGGTGGAGTGGGGAGGATTTCGTGAAGGATAGATCTCATTTCAGGGCAGGATTTGAGGAAGTCGTATCCCTGCTGGAGAGCTACATTCAGAGTCTGATCCAGTCCCGGAAAGTATCCTGTCACAAGTGGGGCACTTTTGGGATTCTTCTGTGGGAGGTTCTGGGTTTGAGGGCATGAGGAAGTGGCTCTGGTTATTTGCTTCTGTAGCAGGTCGGGAGGGTAGTTACGGGATGCGAAAGCTGTTTTCGGGTTGTTGGTGTAATGGTTCAGGGATTCAGGACTGGAGCAGATTCGTTTGCCACAAAGACCTAGGCTGTAGGGAAGGGACCGTTTGATATGGAATGGGTGGCAGCTGTCATAATGGAGGTACTGTTGCTTGTTGGTGGGTTTGATGCGGAGGGATGTGTGAAGCTGGCCGTTGGACAGATGGAGGTCAACGTCAAGGAAAGTGGCATAGGATTTGGATTGGACCAGGTGCAACTCCTTTGGTTCCATGAGATTCACCTGGTCCTACTCCAAATCCCATGCCACTTTCCTCGACATTGACCTCCATCTGTCCAACGGCCAGCTTCACACGTCCTTTCCAATGTGTGTTCACCGCAATGACGCCAAACACGGATGCGACCATCATGATGCTGTAAACAGAACCTGAATTCATCTGAAAAAATGACGCTTTGCCATTTGTGCACCCAGATTCGTCGTTGAGTATACCATCGCAGGCACTCCTGTCTGTGATGTAGCGTCAAGGGAAACCGCAGCCATCGTCTCCGAGCTGATAGTCCATGCTGCTGCAAACGTCGTCGAACTGTTCATGCAGATGGTTGTTGTCTTGCAAACGTCCCCATGTGTTGACTAAGGCATCGAGATGTGGCTGCACGATCCGTTACAGCCATGTGGATAAGATGCCTGTCATCTTGACTGCTAGTGATACGAAGCCATTGGGATCCAGCACGGCATTCCGTATTACCCTCCTGAACCCACCGATTCCATAATCTGCTAACAGTCATTGGATCTCGACCAAAGCGAACAGCAATGTCGCGATACGATAAACCGCAATCGCAATAGGCTACAATCCAACCTTTATCAAAGTTGGAAACGTGATGGTACAAGTTTCTCCTCCTTACACAAGGCATCACAACAACGTTTCACCAGGCAACACTGGTCAACTGCTGTTTGTGTATAAGAAATTGGCTGGAAACTTTCCTCATGTCAGCATGTTGTGGGTGTCGCCACCAGCGTCAACCTTGTGTGAATGCTCTGAAAAGCTTATCATTTGCATATCATAGCATCTTCTTCCTGTCGGCTAAATTTTGCGTCTGTAGCACATCATCTTTGTGGTGTAGTAAATTTAATGGCCAGTGTGTGTGTGTGTGTGTGTGTGTGTGTGTGTGTGTGTGTGTGTATAGCATTGGTATGTTTATAGAGACACTAACAAACACAAACACAAAATTCAAGCTTTTGCAACCCACGGTTGCTTCATCAGGAAAGAGGGAAGGAGAGGGAAAGATGAAAGGATGTGGGTTTTAAGGGAGAGGGTAAGGCCACTAGGTGGCATCCACCGTCATGATGAGCAGTGGTCATAATGATTTGGTTTTGTTAGTGTGTGTGCTAAGCAAGGTTATGAGGGATGGGAAAAGAAATACCATGGCTCAGTATCTGTGTTTAAAAGTCAGTACAAAATTAAAGAGAACTTCATCACAGATGTAACTGAAGTAAAAATGTTGTTGGCTACAAAAGCTAAATGAAAACAAAGTGAGAGTAAGGAGAGTAATGTAAGAAGTGTTCAGTGAATTTGAAACTAAAATTCTACCTACTGATCTAAGCTTTGGTCATATGTTAAATCAGTAAAAGATCAAAGACTCTCTAATGGTACTGAAAGGGTGGGTGATTGTAGGAAGGTCAAAATACCAAATTTCTTTTTCCTACACTGTTTCATGAGCAGAATCGTACTGAGTTTCCTCCTCTCAATTGTCGCAAAGATGTCAAAATGACAGATATCAAGATAAATGTCTGTGAGATACAAAATCCACAAAAATAGCTCATCAGAGGAAAAATGACTGGAGCAGATGAAGTACTATACAGTTCTAGATCGGGTATGTGAAAGAACTTGCTTCTCATCTACCAGCAGCCATTAGTAGATCGTTGGAAAGGTAATCATTGTGACTGGAAAGAAAGCATAGGTCCATACCATTTACAAGAAGGATAATTGAAAAGTCACACATTACATTAGGCCTATATCACTGACGTTGGGCTGTTGTAGAATTTTATAGCATATTTAATGCACTTTTATTGTGACATTTGTGAAGACTGAAAATCTCCTTTATAGACTCAATATGAATTCTGCAAACAATGCTTGCATGAAACCCAACTCATTCATTTGTCTACAAGACCCAGAGGGCAGTAGATACCAGCCATCAGAATTGATGCCATATTCTGTGACTTCTGTAGTTCCACAATACAGCCTAATGAACAAAATACGAGGGTGTGGAATGTCACACCACCTTTGTGATTTGAATGAGAAGTTCCTAGCAGAAAGAACACTGCATGTCACTCTTAAAAGGATAGAAGTCTTCAGACATGAAAGTAATTTTGTGCATACCTCAAGGGAGCATTATAGATTCATTACTGTGCACTTTGTATGCATGTAAGTGACTTAGTGGATAGTATGGGAACACTATAAGGTTGTTCACTGAAAAGCTGTTGTATACAAAGAAATTGCAACACTAGAAAATTGTAGCAACTGCAAGAAGGCCTGCAGAGGAATGATGCGCGATGCAGGTATTGGTGGTTGACCTTCAAAATAAACAAATGTAACATATTGTGCATAAATGTATGGAAGTATCCACTACTCTATGGCTACACAATATCAGAACAAGCACTGGAAGCAGTTACTTTCAGTAAATAGCTGGGAATATGCATACAAAGCAATTTACAGTGAATTACCACATAAAACAAATTACATGTTCCAGACTGAAATTCATTGGAATATTCCTCAAGAAACATAACGTACCGACAACAGAGATATCTTACAAAACCCTCATTCCACTGGTAGTCAGCCTGGGATCCATATTAGAAAGTATTGATACATGAATAGAGAATACCTCAAGAAGAGCAGCACTTTTCATCTCAGGTTCATTTAGTGACAAAGCATCACACAAAAACTCATACACCTCTATTAAGAGGTAATAGTGTTGTACTTAAACATTTTGCTCTGTGCAGGAGCGTGTAGATGAACTTTGGCAGAAAATTAGAAGAATAGTTGATCAAGCTGGATACGTGCACACCTAGTAGAACAATTTATGATGTGAGGGAGCCTCCATCATATACAGTTTCTGTAAACAGACTTTTAAAAGATACTGCAGAATGGGTGTAAAACAAAGCATAGAGCCATATATATAGCTAAATGAAAACATGAAAAATCCCAGATGGAATACAACAACATGGAAAGAAAAGATTGCAATCCATCCTTTCCAAGTTGCTGAAATGGTAACTGAAGTGTGTGTGGCTGTACAGGAAACCTTCAACAAATGCCCTGCCAGAATATCCAAACTCCTCACACAAAACCAAATGAAATTTTGCTCTTGTGTAAGGGCTGTCAGTTGTACCAAATTTAATGTCCACACATTAGTAGATGGCACAGGAACTGACAATGGAGGGTAGCAAAGCAAAAGCACTGAACTTCATTTTCAAATATTCCTTTATAAAGGAAATGCTATGAGTCCTGCCCCAGTTCAATTTTTGTATAACTGCTAGGATAAGTGACATAGATATTAGAGTCAGTGGTGGAGTTGTGAATAAGCTGTTGTTGTTGTGGTCTTCAGTCCTTAGACTGGTTTGATGCAGCTCTCCATGCTACTCTATCCTGTGCAAGCTTCTTCATCTCCCAGTACCTACTGCAACCTACATCCTTCTGAATCTGCTTAGTGTATTCATCTCTTGGTCTCCCTCTACGATTTTTACCCTCCACGGTGCCCTCCAATGCTAAATTTGTGATCCCTTGATGCCTCAAAACATGTCCTACCAACTGATCCCTTCTTCTAGTCAAGTTGTGCCACAAACTTCTCTTCTCCCCAATCCTATTCAATACCTCCTCATTAGTTACGTGAATAAGCTAGAATCACTAAAATTATATGTTTCCTCAAAGTAATCTTATGTCAGATTATATACAGATTTTGAAACCTTCTTAGCTCTCATTTTAATCATAATATACTGCAGATCTCTTGAATAAAAAACTGTGCCAAGTGATTGAAAGAAAGCACAGGTCAAACACATTTACAAGAAGGCCAACAGGAATGACCCACAGAACTAATGTCGCATGTCTTTTACATTCATCTTCTGTAGAACTTAGAATATATTCTGAACTCAAAACATAATGAAGTATCTCAAACAGAATGTTCTTCTCCATGCCAACCAGCAGGAAACTCCAAAAAGATTCCTCTTCATCTCTGCTCTGAATGTATATTTTATTTATAGTGTCACTTTTCTGCAGGACCACACGGTGTCATTCAATCTAGCGATGGACAGTGGTCATCATTTTTTCGCCCCGAAATTCGGTAAAGCTGATGGCAGATTTGGCAGGATGCTGGGAAAATGCGATCAGCCTACAGAGTAGATTGCTTAACAAAAATTCAATAAACCCAGCCTAAACCATTCCTCAAGTATGTGGAATACATACCATATAGGACAATCAGGGGATACTGAATGTATATGAAGAATTGCAGCACATCACAGGTTTGGTTGATCCAAGAGAGAGTATTATGGAAATGCTGGAAGACTTGAACTGGCAGACACTTTAAAATAGACACCAACTATCCTGCAAAAGAGTACTTACCAAGTCTCACGAAAGAGCATTGTGCGAGAAATGTACAAATATTGTCTGGATGAAGGCATAAGCGACACTCATCAGTGAAGACAACGTGATGCCCATCCTGAGCAGTCCATTCGGCATGTTGTTGGGCCCATTTGTACCGCGGTGTGTGGTGTTGTGGTTGCAAAGATGGACCTTGCCATGGACGTTGGGAGTGAAGTTGCACATCATACAGCCTATTGTGCACAGTTTAGAGTCGTAACACAACATCCCGTGCCTACACAAAAAGTGTTACTCAACATTGTGGCATTGCTGTCAGGGTTCCTCTGAACCATGATCCGTATGTAGTGATCATCCACTGCAGTAGTAGCCCTTGGGCGGCCTGAGCGAGGCATGTCATTGACAGTTCCTGTCTCTCTGTATCTCCTCCATGTCCAAACAACATCGCTTTGGTTCACTTCGAGATGCCTGGACACTTCCCTTTTTGAGAGCCCTTCCTGGCACAAAGTAACAATGCGGACGCAATCGAACTGTGGTATTGACCATCTAGGCATGGTTGAACTACAGACAACACAAGCTGTGTACCTCCTTCCAGGTGGAATGACTGGAACTGATTGGCTGTTGGACCCCTTTTGTCTCACAGGCGCTGCTCATGCATGGTTGTTTACATCTTTGGGCGGGTTTAGTGACATCTCTGAACAGTGGAAGGGATTGTGTCTGTGATACAATATCCACAGTCAATGTCGATTCTCAGGAATTGTGGGAACTGGGGTGATGCAAAACTTTTTATGTGTGTAGATAGAAATGAAATATTGTGGCGTGTTTGGTTACTTGTAATTTAGTGTCTTGTGCAGATGTCCAGTGCTCTTACAAATTCATCAGAATCGAGTAATATTTATAGAACAGTGTTCTCTCTTTCTCTCTCTCTCTGTCTGTGTGTGTACCGTGTGTGTGTGTGTGTGTGTGTGTGTGTGTGTGTGTGTGTGTGTGTGTGTGTGTGTGTGTTTTTATTATATTCTCTATATTATACCCAATATTTTTCTTTGTCAGGAGTAGTTACTATGTTGACTAGAAAAGCAGATCATTGCTCTTGCTCACAAACCATTAACTTGCCTCTTATTTTGCAGGTTCTTGTGAAGGTGTGTGGTCCTTACCCCAAAACAGCTGATCATAATGAATATTTGATTACAATAGTTGACCCAGTATCAATGTGGATTTGTGTGAAACCCACAACAAGTGAGAGAAACATAAAAACTGTAGCAACTTTCATCATAAAAATATTTTGTCTTTTGGGGTTTGCTGAATGCTGCTTCATTGGATTTACAACTCAGGAGTTAGAGAAAGTCCAACAACATTATAAAGGAGGCATGTTTGAATCAGAGTTGACATCATGTATGTTTGGCAATAAAACTACAAAAAGAGCAGAGACGGAACAACATGGGGCTGATGAATGTTCTTGGAGTACAAATTTGTTGAATGACTTTGTCAACTGTTATCCTTCTGACTGGGACAGAAAGATCCAGTCTTTTCTACTCACCTATCATGTTTCATTTGGGTGTGATTCACTGTCTCCATTCTACAAGCTACATGGGCGAAATCCAAAATTTATTCTGGAGGAAAATAAAGAAAATACAACAAATGACTCACCAATCAACAAAGTATCTGCAGTGTGCTCTATAGCAAGAGGAAAATCACAAAATTTTGTTCTACAGGTATGCATTTCAATAGAGTTACAATATCGAGTTAAATAACTCAGTACTAGTTAACATTTTGCTAATACATACTACACACCAAAAACACGTAATTGAACAATAATATTAAAAAGTTTACTGAAATAGTTATGCAAATCAAGGAATTTCAGCCTTAGGGTTACAGTAAAGCATATTTTTATTATGACTCTTCAGAATTTTATGGCACCTCTTTTGAATATACAATTCTAGTCTGCTGCCAGAGTTCATTGTGTAAATCCAACAGTTTTTCATCAAGGCAGCTGTTTGACATCTTAATGTTGTTGCTGGCAAATAGCAACTGCTAGTGTTGTGTTGTTACTGTGTTCTTATGAAGGCCAATCCCAGAAGTCATTCATGTACAGCAGTGTTGCTAGTGAAAGGAGGAAGCCACCATATCAAGAGTCTCACTGGGAATTGGGGTGTGGTGTTCATTGTACATGCAAAGCCACCAGTGTTGCTGTCAGTTGTTACTGTGACCAGAAACTGAACAAAAATTCTTTCCCGTATGAGACCTGCATTAGGGCTGTTGTTGAGAATTCTTTTATTTACAGCTGTCTCTATACTACGGAAAGAACTGTGAACTGTAGGATAATGAAACTTGCCATTGTGCCAATTACTAAGGCTTTTGTCCATTATTTTCATGCATGGAGCATGGGAAGGGTGATTGCTTAAACGGCACTGTGCATTCTGTAATTAGTCTAAACTTGCCTTCATGATCCCTGTGGAAGTGATACACAGGGAGTTGTAAGATATTCCTAGAATTATCACTTAAAGTTGGTTCCACAAACTTCTAAGTAGGCTTTGACAGTATAGTTTGCATTGCTCTTAAAGAGTCTGCAGTTGAGTTATTTCAACACCCTCTCCATGGGTCCAACAAATTTTTGATCCTTAGTGCTGCTTCTGTTTATGTATGTTCAGTACCCCTTGTTAGTCCTATATGGTACAGGTCCCACACACTTGAGTAATGTTCTAGGATGGATCTCAGTCTTCCATTTCCGTAGTATTCTGCCAATAAACTGCAGTCTGCCACCTGCTTTTCTTATTACTTAGCCTATGTGACGTTGCGTTTGTGACCTGATGTTAGTTTTATAGGGTGTACTTAGGTGGAATTGTAAATCAGCTTGTCTTTCATGGACATATACAGGGTGAGTCACCTAACATTACCACTGGATATATTTCGTAAACCACATCAAATACTGACGAATCGCTTCCACAGACCGAACGTGAGGAGAGGGGCTAGTGTAATTGGTTAATACAAACCATACAAAAATGCACGGAAGTTTGTTTTTTAACACAAACCTACGTTTTTTTTTAAATGGAACCCCATTAGTTTTGTTAGCACATCTGAACATATAAACAAATAAGTAATCACTGCTGTTTGTTGCATTGTAAAATGTTAATTACATCTGGAGATATTGTAACCTAGACGCTTGAGTACCACTCCTCCGCTGTTCGATCGTGTGTATTGGAGAGCACTGAATTACGTAGGGATCCAAAGGGAACGGTGATGGACCTTAGGTACAGAAGAGACTGGAACAGCACATCACGTCCACATGCTAACACCTTTTTATTGGTCTTTTTCACTGACGCACATGTACATTACCATGAGGGGTGAGGTACACGTACACACGTGGTTTCCGTTTTCAATTACGGAGTGGAATAGAGTGTGTCCCGACATATCAGGCCAATAGATGTTCAATGTGGTGGCCATCATTTGCTGCACAAAATTGCAATCTCTGGCGTAATGAATGTCGTACACACCACAGTACATCTGGTGTAATGTCGCCGCAGACTGCCACAATACGTTATTTCATATCCTCTGGGGTTGTAGGCACATCACGGTACACATTCTCCTTTAACGTACCCCACAGAAAGAAGTCCAGAGGTGTAAGACCAGGACAACGGGCTGGCCAATTTATGCGTCTCCACGTCCTATGAAATGCCCGTCAAACATCCTGTCAAGGGTCAGCCTAGTGTTAATTGTGGAATGTGCAGGTGCACCATCATGCTGATACCACATACGTTGACACGTTTCCAGTGGGACATTTTCGAGCAACATTGGCAGATCATTCTGTAGAAACGCGATGTATGTTGCAGCTGTTTGGGCCCCTGCAATGAAGTGAGGACCAATGAAGTGGTCGCCAATGATTCCGCACCATACATTTACAGTCCACAGTCGCTGTCGCTCTACCTGTCTGAGCCAGCGAGGATTGTCCACGGACCAGTAATGCATGTTCTGTAGATTCACTGCCCTGTGGTTTGTGAAACCCGCTTCATCGGTAAACAGGTAGAACTGCAACGCATTCTCTGTTAATTCCCATTGACAGAATTGCACTCGATGATTAAAGTCATCACCATGTAATTGCTAATGTAGCGACACATGAAACGGGTGAAAGCGGTGACGATGCAGTATGCGCATGACACTACTTTGACTCAGTCCACCGCTCTCGCAATGTCCCGTGTACTCATGTGTGGGTTCAAGGCAACAGCAGCTAACACACCAACTGCACCCGCTTCTCCTGTGACGGGCCTGTTACGGACCCGTTTGCGTACTACGACCATACCTGTTGCGTACAGTTGGCGGTAGATGTTTTGCAATGTGCGGCACGTTGGATGCTCTCTGTCCAGGTACCGTTCTGCATACACCCTGCAGGCTTCAGCTGCATTTCGTCGACACTCGCCATAGATGAGTATCATCTCCGCCTTTTCAGAGTTCGAATACACCATGGTCACAGTTCCTACTACACTACACTATCACAGACGTCTGGTAACACGGTGTACTACAGTTGGTCT
The DNA here is from genome assembly GCF_021461395.2 of Schistocerca americana. NCBI lineage: Eukaryota > Metazoa > Arthropoda > Insecta > Orthoptera > Acrididae > Schistocerca > Schistocerca americana. Next base: position 258,472,776 of record NC_060123.1, read on the forward strand.
GCGTGCAGAGACGAATGCAGAATAACAATAGCAGCAAGCGCTACATGCGGACATTGCGACAGCTAGACCAAACCACAACAGTGCACTACAGCCACACTCGTAAACATGGTCGTCATCGTAAACATGTACCTGCAGGTGCTGCTCGCCGACCGTGGCCCGTGTTTGTTACAACATGCAACTGAACCTCGGAGGTTTCAAGCGTCAACTTTAGGTTACAATATCTCCGGATGTAATTAACATTTTTCAATGCAACAAATGGCACTGATTAAAACTAATGTGGTTCCATTTAAAAAAGTAGGTTTGTGTTAAAAAACATACTTCCGTGCATTTTTGTATGGTTTGTATTAAACAATTACACTAGCCCCTCTCCTCACGTTCGGTCTGTGGAATCGGTTCGTCAGTATTTGATGTGGTTTACGAAATATATCCAGCGGTAACGTTAGGTGACTCACCCTGTATATTGCCTCCTTTGTACTGCAGTCCAAGAAGAATGAATCTGGGAATACAGCGGGTGAAGTGGCCACCACCCAGAAGCGTTTGTAAGCTCATTAACAACATGAAGTCTGTTACCCATGCTGAAGGCAGTTCGAACAACCTGCCAAGAAATGTTGCATCTGTGGTGCCTCTTTCATCTTCTGGGATACCTGATGTTACATTCCCTTTTAATATGCATAACTGGTGTGTTCACACTGGCTTGAAACTGAATGACAGTAGTGAGGTTATGAATCTCTGAGTGCAAAGTGAGAATTGGTACTGGCTGGATGGCTGTTCTCTTATACCTTAAAAAACAGATTTTAGCCATCACCCATAGCAAAGGATACATTTGAGCCAGCATGGGATGCCTTGTCTGTTGGAATTTGGACCCATCTCCCTGAAAGATGTGGACAAGTGCATTGGGTGCCTTTGTGGGTTTGCTGGCTATTGGGAGCAAGGTGGCAAATTGGTTACGAAACTCGACTTTCATTCAGGAAGTTGGTGGGTCAAATTCCCATCCAACCATCCAGATTTAGGTTTACCACAGTTTTCTTAACCCCTAGTGCTTGACCAGCGGGTAGTCCCGACCACGTAAAAGTCACAATAGACTCACATGTCGGTTGTTCCCCAACACAAACTTTAATTTACTATAACTCATTTGTCAGGGCTCTCACTGCTGTATTTCATGAACTGAAGTGTTCCGACATCTATCAGCTTGCGATATAACTATGAGGAAATGCATTTGTCACATTATTGTTTTGTTTTCGTGTTTCTAGTTTACTCCAAAGCTGGTATTTGGAACTATAACAACAAAATTAATGGATTTACATGATAATTCTAAAGCAATAGTGGAAATGTTGGATGAAAGTGTGAGTGATATAAGTGATTGGAGTGATGGCAACAGTAATTACAGTTTGCCAATAGTGACATTGAAGGTGAAAATATGGAAATTAACAAATGGAGATGCAGAGTCTATAAGTGTTAGTGACATGGATGACCAGTTGCTTCTGACGGATGCCCAAAATATGGAAATAAGCTGGACTTCACAAAAACCAATTTCACTGTTGTAAATGGATTCAAGCCCACTCTTCAGCATTGTAATGAGGTTCTGGATTTTTTACACAAAAAGTACAAGTGAGTATGCTAAGGTTAACAAAAAAAAAAAGCAACTACTGAGGCAGAGATTGGTCTGAAGGATATTACTTTTGATGAAATGAAAGCATTCTTAGGCATTTGAGTCCTGAGCCTAATATTCAGAATGACTTCACTGAAGAATGGACACAAACATGTTCATTTTATAAAGATGTATTCATCTGAGAAAGATTTTGTTAAATTTTTTGGATGTTCCATGCTGCAAGATGACCTCCAGCTGGAACTGTCACAAGGGGTCTACAACAAAAAGCATAGTGCAGCCAGTACCTTGACAACAACTTCAGAGAAATTTACATTCCAGGAAGGCACATAAGCATTGATGGGAGCACTATTGGATTCAAGGGGTGTGCTGTTTTCACGTGTTACAATTCAAACAAGCCAATGAAGTTGTGCTATGTGGGTTTATATTTTGGCTGACAGTGAAACAGCATAGCTCAAAGGATTTGAACCATACTTTGAAGCAACTACTACATAGGCATTGCTGAGGCCAAGAATCCCACTTTAAAAATAGGATTGTTTATGCATTTGTGTGACAAACTTACAAATGCTACTGGTAATGCCAGTGGTTACCATCTCCATATGGACAATTTCTACACTGTGTATGTTATGCAGCTGGTGGACATAGGCTATTACATAACTGATATGATTCAACAGAAACAGAGGAGGAAAGAATTACCAGTTGAATTGACTGACCAAGAAGAAATTGGAATTGAAAGAGCATGAAGTTACTGCCTACAGAAAAGATAGAAAAGTAATGGCAATGCTGTGGAAAAATGAATGCAGTGTTGTCATGCTAAACACTTGACACAATACTGAAACTATACCAGTGACACGAAGGGCCAAAAATGAGAGCAGTTCTTAAAGCCCACAGTCATTTGTGACTGTAATATAAACATGGGTGGAGTGGATACACCGACCAGTATTGTACATCCTACAGCTTCATCAGGAAATCAGAAAGTGGTGGTGTAAGATGTTTCCCTGGCTGTTGAGGTAGCAGTAGTCACTAGCTTCTTTCTCTACAATCTGGATGATACTTCCAACCAGAAACCCAAGCTGAGCCACAAGAGATGCAAGAGTGGCACTTCTGAAAACTCTGGTTGGAGAAGAAAAAAAACACAAATAGCAAAAGAGGGGAAATTCATCTACTTTTGCTGACAATAAGAGACTATCAAAGCAGCCATACTTCATTTACTCCAATGAAAGGAGTTACAGTAAGAGTTGTGCTGTTTGCAGTAATAGGAAGATAAAAGGTGGTAGAAGGGAAACTTTACTACTGTAACACATGTAGCAGAAAACCAGGACTCCATCTGGGTAAATGCTTTTAAAAGTACCATACCTTGAAGAAATATAGGACCTAAGTGATGAAATATATGAAATAAAAGACAAAATATGACATGTTCACTGTTAGAATGTATGTATAATTTTTGTTGTCATTTAGTCTATAGTTAGCCTTGGTGTAATTTCATTATATGTAATAGAGGTTATTTGCAGTGTAAATATTATGGGTGCAGTGGCAGTACAGGATGGAAAAAAAAGAGTCGAGTGGAAAGGGTTAAATAACACAAGTCATATGCTGGGATGCCTCTTTTGAAAAGGACATTTCCTTCTTAGCCCTTCCACAATTTGAGGCTGTGCTCTGTTTCTAAAGATATTGTCATTAGTGAGATATTAAACTTGATTTTCCTTCCTTTTCTGATATTGGGTGGATGAACAGCAGGCAGGTCAGGATGGAAGGCCGATGTCCACTCAGTATGTTTGTTGGGGGCTTGAACCAGAGGATCAGACAATTTTGTGACAGTCTTGGATGTAGATTTCTTGACCTCCATTATCTGGTAGAGAAATCTAGGGCCACCCTTAACACATACGAATGGTAACAGTGCCAGTGTAGTACTATGGACAGAAAGCTGGCCCAAACCAGATGTTAGCAGCAGTGAAATTCTAGACTCTTAACTGGAATCGCAAAGATAGGTTGAATGTGGTGAGGGAGGTATGTGTATAGCAATAAAAATTATGATAATATTTAATGATTAGTACCAATTGAGAACGCTAAATGATGTGGGTGAAGATAATTGTTAAAGATGACTCAAACATGGTCATCAGATGTTTTTATGTACACTCTGCCGCAGCAGCAGTAGTGGCGGAATATCTAAGGAGAAACTTCTAGAATATTTTGCATAAATTTGCTATTCAAGTTATAAGTTTAGTTGGAGATTTTAACCTATCAGCTATAGTCTGGGCACCTCAAGCAGTTTGAATGGTTAGTAATGACAGAGAACTGACTCGTGGACATAACATGTTAGATCTGCTAATGAGAAACATATCTGAACATTTTAACTACATAAGTGTAGAATAGGGAATCAGTGATCACAAGGCCGTTATAGTGTCACTGAACATGGCTGTAAATAGGAATACAAAGAAAAATAGGAAGATCTTTCTGTTTGGCTAGAGCAACAAGAGACAGATTTCAGATTACCTGACAGATCATTGTGGAAGTTTAATCTCCAGCACTCACAGTGTTGGAGATCACTGGACAAAGTTCTAAAGCATCATACAATACACATTAGGCAGATATGAGCTGAGCAAAATTCTGAGAGACGGAAAAAATCCACTGTGGTTTGACGACCATGACAGAAAGTTGCTACAGATGCAATCGGAGCTTCACTGCAAATTTAAACATAGCCAAAGCCTCACAGACAAACAAAAACTAAAGAAAGCCAAAATTAGCATAAGGAGGGCTATGTGTGAAGTATTCAATGAATTTGAAAGTAAAATTCTATTTACCAACTTGACAGAAAATCTTAAGAAGTTTTGGACATATATTTCATCAAATGCATCTAAGCTATCTTTCCAGATACTCTGTGAACATAATGGCATTGAAACACAGTATTAAACAGGTAAGACCAGAATACTATATGTCTTTTACACAAAACTGTTTCACCATAGCTCCTCCTGTAGATTTTAATAAAACGACAGATATCAAAATAAGTGACCAGGGCACAGAAGAAGTGAAGTCGCACAACAGAGGAAATTCCTGGCAGGATACCAGTTTGATTCTACATAAGAGTGTGTGAAAAAACTTGTCACTGTTCTAGCAACAGTGTACTATAGGTCTCTTGGGGAGCAAAGCATTCCTAATTATTGGAAAAAAAAGCACAGTTCATCTCGATTTTCGAGAAGAGTCATTGAACAGATGCAAAAACTATAGGCATATATCTCTGACATTGGTTTGTTGTAGAATTGTGTAACATGTTTTATCCTTGCATATTATAACATTTACGGAGACCAAAATTCTGTTCTGAGATCAACAAACGTGTGAAACCCAGCTCACTCTTTTCACCCTTGAGACCCAGAAAGCAGTAGATACAGGTGCCCAGATAGATGCCATCCTCCTCGACTTCTGGAAGACATTCAGTGCAGTTCCACACTGCTGCTAATGAACAAAATATGAGCGTATAGAATATCAGAGCAACACTGTGATTGGATTGAAGAGTTTGTGGCAAACGGAACACAACATGTCATTATGAATGGAGAGAAGTCTTTGGATGTAAAAGTAACTTTGGACGTGCCCCAAGGGAGTGTCATAGGAGTGTTACCTTCTGCAATATCATCGGATGTTCAGTGGGGCTTTTCATAGATGATGCTGTCCTATTGCTCTATACAAAGAAGTTGAAATACTAGAAAATTTTTAACAAAATGCAGGAAGTCCTGCAGAAATACTGTGAATACATAGACAGAACGACTCTTTATTGTATGAGTGCACAATTGCAGAACAATCACTGGAAGTAGTTACTTGCATAAACTATCTAGGAGTGTGTGTACGGAGCAGTTTGAAGTGGAACGACCCCATAAAATTATTTGTGCTTAAGGGAGATGCCAGACTGAGATTCATTGGAAGAATCCACAGTAAGTGTAGTCCATCAGCAAAGGAGGTAGCTCACAAGACCCTCATTCAACCAGTACTTGAATACTGTTTGTCAGTATGCGATCAGTACCAGATAGAGGATGTCCAAAGAAGAACAGTACTTTTTGTTACGCAAGTGCAAAAGTGTCACAGAGATGCTCAGCCAATTCCAGTGACAGATACTGAAAAAAGACATTCTGCGCCATGGTTAAAATTCCAAAAGTGTTAATTCCTAGAAGAGTTAATTGCTTTATTGCTTTCTCCTATGTACACTGTGTGATCAAAAGTATCTGGACACCTGGCTGAAAATGACCTAAAAGTTAGTGGCGACCTCCATGGCAATACTGGAATTCAATATGGTGTTGGCCCACCCTTAGCCTTGATGACGGCTTGCAGTCTCGCAGGAATACGTTCAGTTAAGTGCTGGAAGGTTTCGGGGGGGGGGGGGGGGGGGGGGGGGGGATTATGGCAACCCATTCTTCACGGAGTACTGCACTGAGGAGAGATATGATGTCAGTCGGCATGGCCTGTCATGAAATCGGCGTTCCAAAACATCCCAATGGTGTTCTATAGGATTCAGGTCAGGACTCTGTGCAGGCCAGTCCATAACAGGGATGTTATTGTTATGTAACCACTCCACCACAGGCTGTGCATTATGAACAGGTGCTCGATCGTGTTGAGAGGTGCAGTCGCCATTCCCGAATTGCACTTCAACAGTGGAAAGCAAGAAGGTGCTTAAAACATCAATGTAGGCCTGTGCTGCAATAGAGCCATGCAAAACAACAAGGGGTGCAAGCCCTCTCCATGACAAACATGACCACACTATAACACCTTCGCCTCCGAATTTTACTGTTGGCACTACATATGCTGGCAGATGACATTCACCGGGCATTCGACATATCCACACCCTGCCATCAAATCGCCACATTGTGTACCATGATTTGTCACTCCACACGACGTTTTTCCACTGTTCAATCATCCAATGTTTACACTCCTAACATCAAGCAAGGCATCGTTTGGCATTTATCGGTGTGATGTGTGGCTTATGAGCAGCCGCTCAACCATGAAATCCAAGTTTTTGCACCTCCCGCCTAACTGTCATAGTACTTGCAGTGGATCCTGATGCAGTTTGGAATTCCTGTGTGTTGGTCTGGATAGATGTCTGCCTAGGACCCTCTTCAACTGTTGGCATTCTGTGTCAGTCAACAGACTAGGTTGGCCTGCGCACTTTTGTGCTGTATGTGTCCCTTCATGTTTCCACTTCACTATCACATTGGGATGTTTAGGAGTGTGGAAATCTTGCATACCGACGTATGACACAAGTGACACCCAATCACCTGACCACATTCAAAGTCTGTGAGTCCTGCGGAGCACCCCATTCTACTCTCTCACAATGTCTTATGACTACTGAGGTCGCTGATATGGAGTACCTGGCAGTAGGTGCCACCACAATGCACCTAACACAAAAAAGTATGTAGTATGTTTTTGGGGGTGTCCAGATATTTTGGATCACATAGTGTATGTATTGCAAAAAGACCATGAAGATAAAATTTGAGAGATTCGATCTCACATGGAGGCTTACTAGCAATCGTTCTTTCTACAAATCAGGTGTAACTGGAACAGGAAAAGGGGGAAGTGACAGTGTTACACAAAATACCCTCCACCACACACCATAAGGTAGCTTGTGGAATGTATATGTAGAAGCTCATGGATGTCAATGATATGATAGTATCTAGTGAGTTGACTTTAGATTCTGATTTTGCTGTAATTTGGTTGAAAGTAAGAGTGTTGGTAAACATGGCAATTGGATGTTTTTATAGATGCATGCCTCATGAGGTGTGGTGGCAGAAGATTTCAAGATAACTTTCATGAAGGCTGCACGTAAATTGCTTGATTGTGTTATACGCTGAAGAGCCAAAGAAATTGGTATAGGCATGGGTAATCAAATACAGAGTTATTTATTCAGGCAGAATATGTCACTGTGGTTACGGAATTGGTCTTTCACGCTGCAGCTGAGTGTGACTTTTTTGAAACTTTATGCTAAATTAAAGTTTTGTGCCGAATTAAGTCATGTATCTTGCCTGGATAGCTTTGTCAGTAAGAGAATTGCCCACAAAAGGCAAGGTTCTTTTTTTAAAATTCTCCATGCTAGACTATCCTGTGCAAGCCGCCTCATCTCTGCACGACAACTGCAACCGCGCCGCATTTCAGCCTTCTTACTGTACTCTAATCTTGGTCTCCCTTTACAGCTTTTACCTCATACATGTCCCTCCACCACCAAACTGATGATTCCTTGATGCATCAGAATGTGTTCATCAACTGATTTCTTTTAGTCAAGTTGTGCCATAAATTACTTTTCTTCTCTATTTGAATCATTATCTCTGCATTAGAGATATGATCTACCCATCTAATCTTCAACATTTTTCTGTATCACCAAGTTTCAAAAACTTCTGTTTATATTTTTTATTAAAAATATGTGAAATGAGAGTTCTAGGTAACCTTTTGAGATTGTACATGTATTGATTTGACTGCAGCTGAGATTAGTGAATAGTGTAATTCATATGTGCCATTATTTCAGTGTCAACTCTGTAATCAGCTTTTCATGTCTAAAATGTCATAGCAGATTCATCAGAAGAATCATATTGAAAGAGCTCAACAATCTGAAACACAGATGAGGGAGGACTGTCCATTATTTCATAGAAAATTTAGAAGAAAAAACTCTGCAGAAGGTCATCAAGATAATGCTGGATCAGTTGTGAAAACAAGTAAGTGATTGTACTGCTCACATAATTATTGACTTATTGATGAAACAAAGAATATATTTTTGCTCGTGAGAGTTGTCCATACTGTGGAATCACAAAACAAAGAATACAGTTGGTCAGTGTCAACTGTTCATCACACAAACATTTGTGTTTCATTATGTGTTAAGTTATGAGCTTTGAAGGTAACTTGTGAAACGTAATATGTATAAAAACAATTGTCTCACATCCACATGTATTTTGTGTTGAACTGTATTGAATAGAAAATAGAGAATGTCCCATAGAGAGGAGCTGTTCCATGGTTGCACAAATGATTTAAATAGCCAGGTGAATTATGATGTTCTTATTCACAGTAATGTATAAATTATCAGGTGGCATTGTGATTCATAGTAGAACAACTCTAAATAGTGTACACAGCTGCCTATGCTGTTACTAATGATGAATTGCATGTACGATACTTTATGAGATATGTACACTAAATCACAGCAAAAGCTTATGACTGCAGTCAATGTATCTGCTTATAATTTAATTCAAAAATATGAGAAAAACAAAGATATCACAGTGGGTTAAAGGTCTTCTCTGTAGTCTAATAAACAAGGTGTGTTTGGGCATACAGGAAATAAAATTATAATTGCAGTTGTTATCTTCAGACAGTTGGCAATATTTTTATTCACTAAAATGAAGCAGATATGGAAGTGAGGAAACAGATTTTACTAGGTGTCTAGACATAAACTGAATTATTTAAATGTTTATATGACATTTTCAGATATCATGATACACAAGTGAACAATTTCTACTTATCATTTGATACTCCTTTGCTGAGGAGTTTTTATTAATTGCTGACAGATGATGATAATTGGTGCAGTTCACTGTTGTTCCACCTGTCGACGCTGATATTGATGCTTCATTCTCTCCTTTGTGCACAGTTCACTGATTTGGAATATTCTGGCAGTAACATGTTGGACATCTTTTGTTAATAATTGAGTGCTACAAGGATGTCCATTAGGAGTAGGTACACAACATGCAGAGAGTATCACTGCAAAGAAATTTTACAAACTTTGTTGATATTTTAATGACATACAAATGTGAATGACAGGAACAAGTATATATTCAACATAATCACCCTGTCAATAGATCTGCCTATATAAATGCGCATTGGTGTCAAAGGGATTAAATTCTTCATCTGGTGTAGATAACATTTAATAAATGTTCATTAACATATTTTTGAATGTGACTTCTTCGATGTCAATATTTCAGTATGCCACATTTTATAAGGGTGTGTTTCATTTTTTGACAAGAGGTTAGCTATAAATTTAAATGGTAACGTGACTTCTAGTTTAAGTGATGATAAGAAAATCTGTAAAAAATTGAAAAATATTTTGTGTTGTCTGGTCTTCAGCATAAATTTTTAAGGTTGTCTATTTTAATGTGTTGTAGAATGGTGTATCCATGCTTGTTTAGTGATCAGCCAGCCACCTGTATCTGTTGTCGTATGTTAGTTGTTTGTCTCTTAACCTTTCTTCTTACTTTGTTATATGGTTTAGGATAGATTTCATGATTTTTAAGAATAGTGTACGGATGCATGTGTGTGTTTTGTGGAACAATTTGATATTTGTTTAATTTAGTGAAAACACCTACATTTGTTGCTCTAGTTGCAATCACGGTCATGTAATGCTTTTTTTGTGTGAGTGCAATGGGCCAAAAAGTTGACTACCTAATTAACTGACATCATTGTTGTCATATTGATGATACCTCTGATTTTGTTCATTTGTGTCTAATGTTAGACACAGGACAGCAATGTGATTTTCTTCTGGATGTTTAAAGAGGAAGTTAATGGATGCTGTGTGTTGTGCTCTGTGAAGGTGATGAACATTTAAATAGTTCTGATATTTGAAAAAGAAATGTTTTGTGGATAAAAGAGGTTTATTTGTAGCATACACATTTCTCACATTTTAAAACATTATTTGCCTTCACATGGCGTTGTTAGAAACAATCAAAAACAGCCATTCCTACTTCATATTCTTCGTACCACTGTCATCTCTCCTTTGTCATTGTTCCGAATGTTGTTTAGACTCATTTTAGGGGAGAAAATCATTTTGGGGAGTTTATATGTGCCCGAGTTGCTCTGACATATGCTGGTGAAATTGGAGATGCTTCGTAGTTCTTATTCAGCAGTTTCCACTTAGTTACTTGATCCATAGAGCATATATGCAAGTGTTATAATGTGGACTGTATCAATTTACTCAAGTTCTGACTTAGCCTTGGGCAGTGCTCAAACTAAGGGCCCCAGCTTCCAAATCCTGATCATGATGTACAAAATTTCCAGTGAATACCCTCTCAGATAATTTCCCCTGTTGCTGGACTAGTAACAGTGCATCTAATTTGATGGCAGAGAGACTGAAAATTCTAAGCCTGTGTACAGTAATTATGGATTCCATTTACCTGCACAGGTTTCACAAGCTGCTGCATTTGCAACAGTTGTTCGAGATGTCATTGTCAACGCAGGCATGGTGTCATCACACAAAGTTATGTAATAGCTGTTCTGGTATCTCTGGTGTCATTCAAACAGTGTCACAGGGAGTAAGAACTCTTGTCAAGAGATCTTCTTTGGCCTCAACTAGTGTCTTGTACATGAGACTTTTCACATGGCCCTGCAAGAAGAAATCAAGTGGGGTGAGATCAGGCGAACCTGCTGGCCATGAAATAGGTTGAACATAAAATGCTTGATTTTGATGTGTGCTTCACAACCCGGTCCATTTGGATCCTCCACTCCACCACCAGCTTTCTGGAACTGTGCTGACGGAAGTTATCTTTACAATTCTTTCTCTGCTCCCAAAATCATCCCAGCATCAACCTGTGGTAAACTACTGTCCCCACCCCCTCTGTACTGTTGCCTCTTCCCAGTTCATGTCTCCTCACCTTCATTGTGCATCGTTCTCAGCCAACGCCCTCCCCTCCTGCCCCACCTTTTCCACTTCTGTGCCCCTCTTCTTTTCTGCTCCCCATCCGCCCCCTTCCCCCACAACCTCCCAATGCTGTGCATGGCAGCCTTGTCCTGTAATCATCTAGTCCCTGTATGTCCACCAGGCTGTGCTGACTTCTCTGTCCCCACCAGCACCCTGCAATCACATCTTTTCTCCTGCCCTATTCTGTATTCTACACAATGCACTTGCATTCTGGCTGGAGGAGCTGGAGTTGGTGGTCATGTGTGCGTGAGGTGTGCCTTCTTGTGTGATTGTGTGTATATTTCCCTTTCTTCAGAAGGCTTTGACTGAAAGCTCAGTATGTAGCAGTCATTTCATTGTGGCTGTCAGCAACTCAGTGTGCCATCGTTACAGTGAGTAGCCATTTATCCCATTCATAATATTGTCAAATAACGAGTGTGATATGGTCCAGGAAGCTGGGTAGTATGTCTCTATCTGAGACATACTGTGTACACTGGTGCATTTAAGTTGAGAGAAAGGAGAAACAGGTCTAGTATATAATCACTTACTATGCTGCCCTTATGTTAATTGATAATGAGTGTTGACAGTTTTTCAGAAGTGTAGTACAGGGATTCTAATTGGCCCAAACATGACTACTATATGTATTTAGCAGTCTGTCTCTGGTGAAACAGATTTCATCCATGAAAAGCTTCTACATATGCAGGAAAGTGAGGATCGACTGTAGGGTGCTGCAAGAAATATTGATGGAAGATGACATGACATCTGAGGTCAACAGGTATCGAAGCAAGCACTTTCTGTGGGTGGTAGGGGTGTACCTTCATTTTCAGTAATATTTGCCACTCAGTACTCGGTGAAACATCAGTTTCACATACAACTGACTGAGTGCTGATTGCAGATGCCCTTGCAATTGCAAGTCAGGAGACTTCTTAGTTTGTTGTCTTTGGCCATTGTAATGTTGTGAGATTTGTTATTCGACACAATTGACCAAAAATATTAACTCCCACACCCAGTTAGTAGTTAGTTAGTTACTAATTCCATATATCATATTCATGATAACTGTTAGGGTGTGGAACAGGCCAATAAAACAAACATAAAACACATCACATATCTAAAAATGAAAAAAATATTTATGACTTGTCTGTCAGATGTTTTCGTTTCCATGGATAGATTGTCAAACAGTTTTACAGCTGCATATTTCATCCTATTCTGTGCCAAAATGAGATTCATTATAGGGAAATGCAACTCATTTTTCCCACTGGTGCTGTACTTGTCAATACGTCTGTCAATCTCAAACTTAAAGGGACTGTTGATAACAAATTTCACACGTGAATAAATGCTCTGTGATGCTGTGGTTAATAGGTCCAGTCACTTAGAGATGCATGCAAGATGTACACGTGAGAACCCTAAACATGATTACTTTCCTTTGTGCAGTGAATACCTTTTGCCTATGTGGGGAGCTACCCCAGAATAGCGTGGCATCCCATAAGACGTGAGTAAATGAAAACACGCAAACTTACTGACTTCTGTATCCACAAACTAGGCAATTATTCATATGGCAAAAGAAGCCAGCAAGTCTATTCAATTCTGTTCAGAGATATTATTTTCAAAATATATGTCATTCTCCCTCCAAGTCAGTTGTATCCAGTGATGTTTCATTCATTCTCATATTTTCAGCACATTAAAATTTATTCATGGTTTATCCACTGAGTACCACTGGGGTCAATGTGATCCCACCTTAAATTGTTTGTTTCTTTCTTGAATGTAACATTTATGAAACTAAATGAATAATGTTATTTTGAATAGCCCTTACATGATACACCTGCAACAATGAAAATATTATTTCCCACATATTTGTACCCATTTCTAGGGTTTCTTGCATCAGTTGCTGTTATACCATTCTAGTCAAAATCCTGGCAGAGAATGTAATTCAGTTGCTCCAATCCTGGATGGTACTGAGTCACAAGAGGAACACTCCCCTAGATGGGCCATGAATAAGTTGGCATAGGAAGGTACCACGCAGGTGTCCATAGCTATACCCTGAATTTGTTTGTAGGTATTGCCTTCAAAGGAGAAATAACTGAGGGTGAGAATACAGTTTGTCATGGCAACTAAGAAGGAGGTTGAAACTTCCTGTCAGATTAAAACTGTGTGCCGGACCGAGACTCGAACTTGGGACCTTTGCCTTTCACGGGCAAGTGCTCTACCATCTGAACTACCCAAGCACGACTCATGCCCTGTCCTCACAGCTTCACTTCTGCCAGTACCTCGTCTCCTACCTTCCAAACTTTACAGAAGCTCTCCTGTGAACTTTGCAGAACTACCACTCCTGAAAGAAAGGATATTGCGGAAACATGGCTTAGCCACAGCCTCGGGGATGTTTCCAGAATGAGATTTTCACTCTGCAGCAGAGTGTGCGCTGATATGAAACTTCCTGGCAGATTAAAACTGTGTGCCGGACCGAGATTCGAACTCGGGACCCCTACCTGTTGCAGGCAAGTGCTCTACCATCTGAGCCATCGTGCTTGGGTAGCTCAGATGGTAGAGCACTTGCCCGCGAAAGGCGAAGGTCCCGAGTTCGAGTCTTTGTCCGGCACACAGTTTTAATCTGCCAGGAAGTTTCATATCAGCGCACACTCCGCTGCAAAGTGAAAATATCGTTCAGGAAGGAGGTTGTGTGTTTCGAATCTGTCAAATGTTGAGAAAATAGTGTTAAATAGCAATAAGACCATGGACATTAGGAAAGTTAGTGTAAAGGAAGGTGTGTGTGTGTGTGTGTGTGTGTGTGTGTGTGTGTGTGTGTGTGTGTGTGTGTGTGTGTGTTTGATTCCAATGAAGGCCTTTTTGGCCGAAAGCTTACTTGTTTGACGGTCTTTTTGTTGTGACTATCTACAGCTCAACAACTCTGCTCTATGGTGAACAGCAATCTATCCTTTTCATAATATTATCATTATTCCAGCCTTGATTTTCCATTGTTTGATATTAAAAAAATTTTTTGTCATATGTAATTTTACTAATTGAATTAGGGAGCCTTATAAGATTGGTTACAAAATTTACATTAAAATCACCGGAAATTAATAGTGCCTTATTTTTCTATGACAGAGAGCATGATAATGTATCAAAAGTTTTCATGAATATTTCCTAGTTACCCAGTGGAGATGTGTGTATTACGACAATCACATTATCAAACAATATAAAATCCAGGATGGAATGTAAAAATATTACGAGAAGGAAAGTTACTTCTCACCATATAGTGGAGATGCTGAGTTGCAGATAGGCACAACAAAAAGACTTCCACACTTAAAGCTTTTGGCCAGTGGCCTCTGTCAACAACAACAACACACACACACACACACACACACACACACACACACACACACACACACACACTCAAGCATATGTATGTATGGAAGGGACTTCTTGGTATGGAATGAGTGGCAGCTGTCAAAGTGGAGGTATTGCTGTTGGTTAGTAGGTTTGTGATATAGATGGAAGTACCGATGTAGCCATCTTGGAGGTGGAGGTCAACGTCGAGGAAGGTGGCTTGTTGGGTTGAATAGGACCTGGTGAAGCAAATGGGGGAGAAGTTGTTGAGGTTCTAGAGGAATGTGGATAGGGTATCCTCACTTTCAATCCAGATAGCAAAGATTTCATCAATGAATATGAACCAGGTGAAGGGTTTAGGATTCTGTGTTTTTAGGAAGGAGGTTGTTGGTTTGGAATGCGTCGGGCATTGGGAAAGGTAGTGTTCAATAGCGGTAAGGCCATGGGCATTAGGAATGTTAGTGTACAGGGAGTTGGCATCAATAGTGATGAGCAGGGCACCATGTGGTAAAGGGACAGGAACTGAGGAGAGTCAGTGGAGGAAATAGTTGGTATCTTTTATATAGGAGGGTAGGTTCCGGGTAATAGATTTGAAGGTGTTAGTCTACAAGAGCAGATATTCTCTCAGTGGAGACAGAGAGCAGAGATTCTCTCAGCGGAGATCAACTATATCCTCACCCACAATTACTTCTCCTTTGAAGGCATTACCTACAAACAAATCCAGGGTACGGCTATGGGCACCCGCATGGAACCATCCTATGCCAATCAATTCATGAGCCATCTAGAGGAATCTTTCCTAAAAACCCAGAATCCTAAATCCCTCACCTGGTTCAGATTCATTAATGACATCTTTGCTATCTGGATCGAAGGTGAGGATACCCTATCCACATTTCTCCAGAACCCCAACAACTTCTCCCACATTTGCTTCACCTTGGCCTACTCAACTCAACAAGCCACCTTCCTAGATGTTGACCTCCACCTCCAAGATGGCTACATCAGTACCTCCATCCACATCAAACCTACTAACTACCAGCAATACCTCCACTTCAAGAGCTGCCACCCATACCATACCAAGAAGTTCCTTCCGTACAGCCTAGCCACCCATGGTAATCACATATGCAGTGATGAGCGGTAATCGCATCTGCAGTGATGAGCAGTCCCTCTCAAAATATACCAAGGATCTCACTGAAGCTTTCACTAACTATAATTATCCTCCCAACCTCGTACAAAAACAAATCTCCCATGCCGTTTCTTTCCAGTCTCCCACCTCCCAAAGTTCCACCATCCGGCCACAGAGGAGCATTCCCCTCATATCTCAGTATCACCCAGGACTGGAGCAACTGAATTACATACTTTGCCAGGGTTTCGATTACCTCTCATCGTACCCTGAAATGAGAAATGTCCTGCCCACTACCCTTCCCACCCCTCCCACAGTGTGGTACTCCACTGTTCACTGAACCTACACAATATATTCATCCATTCTTACACAACCCCTGCTCCTAATCCCTTACCTCATGGCTCATACCCCTGTAATCTAGATGCAAGACCTTTCCCATATATCCTCTCACCACCACGTACTCCAGTCTGGTCACTAACACCACCCATACATCAAAGGCAGGGGCAACCTGTGCAACCAGTCATTTGGTCTACTAGCTAAGCTGCAACCATAATGCTGAATTCTATGAAGGCAATGCAATCAAAAAGCTATCTGTCCGCATGAATGGCCACCGACAAACTGTGGCCAAGAAACAAGGGGACCACTCTGTTGCTGAACACACTGCCAAACATGATATTCTTCATTTCAATGACTGCTTCACAGCCAGTGCCATGTGGATCCTTTCCACCAACACCAGCCTTTTCTGAAATGCACAGGTGGGAACTTTCTTTGCAGTACATCCTACGTTCACGTAACCCTCCCGGCCTCAATCTTCGTTAGTCGCTGTTCTCACCCATCCAGCCCATTCCCTCCTCCCATTCCAGCACTACACAGCCATCATTCCACCACCACACCCAGTCTTTTTTATTTTTTAAAAAATTTATTTCTCTCTCTCTCTCTCTCTCTCTCTCCCTCTCCCTCTCCCTCTCCCTCTCCCTCTCCCTCTCCCTCTCCCCCCCTTTTCCACTACTTTGCCTCCCCCCCCTTTCCCCTGCCCTGTCCTCCGCCTATCCTGCAGCACTTCATTGTCCACTATCCCCACCATACTATCCCTCCCCCTTCCCACCCCAGCCTCCTCCTTTCACCCACCCAGTCACCACTCACATCATGCAGTGGTGCTGCTGCTCGCAGTGTGGTTTCAGTTGCCTGAGACTGCAGCCATGTGAGTTGCATTTGCTTGAGTGTGTGTGTGTGTGTGTGTGTGTGTGTGTGTGTGTGTGTGTTGTTGTTGTTGACAAAGGCCATTGGCCAAAAGCTTTAAGCGTGAAAGTCTTTTTGTTGTGCCTATCTGCAACTCAGCATCTCTGCTATATGGTGAGTATCAACTTTCCCTCTTATAATATTGTAACAATTACATTTCCCAATATTCACCCACAAGCACATGCTTCTATATCCTAATCTGTAAACAATTATTTATTTCTACATTTTTGTATTACATTGATTTTTTTATTAATGTGATGATAACTCCATTATCCACATTGTCTCTACATGAATATGCATCTAATTTATAACCACTTATGAGAAGGTTTTCTGTGCCTGTTGTTGTTGCTCAGACAGACAATTGACACCAATTTTTTCAGCTGCTAAGGGCTTGCAAGCAAATTAGCAACTTATTTACCTTGTTTTTTTACCACATAATATTCTGATGAAGCAATCTGCTTTCTCTTTTCATTCTATTATTATAAGACTAAATGGGACTCTTTGTCAGTTTGTTCCCTTTATACTGTCTTGGTGAATTCTGAATTTTGATCTAAAGTGGGTGTCTCACCTGATTCCAAAACCACAAGGATATGCCTTTGTGTACTGTTGGACACCCTTTTGTCTTCTAATAGATCTGCTAATTTGTTCTTACCTCTCCTATTCAGTTGTAGCCCATGAGAAGTACAACCCCAATCTTCCTATACCAACTACCAGAACAGCAACCATATAAGATATTGCATTTGTCTGAAGGAGCCTCAGTTCCTTGTTTACTTGTTTAACAACAGGGTTAAGCCAGGACTCATCATGGTGCCGCATAACTTCCATAAAACTCACATTTGTGTGCTCATTAGCTGCTCCTATTTTGTGTTTGGCACCACTAATACTGTATTTTTCGTTTTTAGTCAGGATATTTCCAGCTGTCCCAACTATCAACACCTGATCTGCTTTTTCAAAGTACTCATACATGTTTCCAAAGTTTTCAGTGAACATTAGTTTTACAGTTGTATTGCTAAATTCTCTTCTGTACAGTTGGAAGTTCCTGCAATACATTTAATGTAAGAATCCTTGAATGTGATCAATATTTTGTTTTGTTTTGCTTTAGGTTCTGCTCCCGGCACAGAAAGGAGAGCCCATCTTGTAAACAGAAACCAGCTGCAAAAAGTAGTGAAATTCAGCCAGCCATCTGAAATACGTGCAAGTACAATTGCTTGTGTTAAGAAGTTGCTTGAATGTGCCAGAGAGAAACAAAGAAAACGGGGTAAATACCATAAGTATTCACCAGAAATACGTGAACAAATTGCCCAGTATGTTACTGAAAAAGGTGCTAGTGAAGCTGCTCGCTATTTCTCAAAGAAACTTGGCAGAGTTGTAAGTGAAAGTACTATACGTAATATTTTTAAAATTCATAATAGTTACACACCAGAGCTGAAACAGGAAATTGGAAAATATGCCGTGATATATGGTGTTCGGGCTGCATCAGATCATTTCACTCAGAAATTGGGACGTGCCACAAGATTGGGTATAGTACACAAATTTAAAAGATTATATCTTAGTCAAATTCCAACCCAACTAAAGAAGAAAATCAACAAGAAAAGGTCTAATGTAAGTCGTAAAAGACATTACAGTGACGAACTTAAAGAAGAGATGGGAAATTATGCTTTTAAATATACTGTTGGTGCTGCTATACAGCATTATTCAAGAAAATTTGGTCATCCCATAACAGAAACTGTAGTTCGTAGATTCCGAAAAATGTATTTGCAGAAGACTTTTGAAAAACAGTCTCAATGGAAGCAGAAACAAGAGCAGTTGGCAGTTCAACAGAAAGGAAAACAACTGCAGCATGAAAGAGCACAACAACAAATACATTTGAACATCCAAGAAAATACTTTTAAACATCAGATGGAACAGGCTTTTCCACAAAACCACATTCATGAGAGTTGTGTACAAAGTGCAGACACAGTCAGTGCAATGCAGACTATAAATATTTTGCAAAGTTCTATGAGTGTTCTAAATGACCCTCAGTTCAGTGACTCTCCTAATGCTATATTTCCATCATCAGCTGCTGCGTCATCCAGCTGTGCCTCCTTCAATCAACACACTAGTTCTGTTCTTGATATACAGCCTTACACCCAGTGCAGTGGCTCAGTTGTTTCATCATCATTAGTATTCCCGAGCCAGTTTAATCATATTGTGGATACTACCCAAGTTTCAAATGATCCTAATATTTCTGTCCAAGAGTATCAGCATAATGAGCTGTACTCATATTATAATGAACACAGTCAGCGAGAAGACATAAACTCAATCTCAGGAAACAACTACATTTCTTCATTGCAGCTACCACCATTGTCACATTTTTCTGATGCTGAGCTTGCTAATAAGACAATATCTGCTCTCGATGGAATGCCAGCACATCCGAGAAAACAACAGAGTTTTCATCTATCAAACAGCAGCAGTCATGGCACTGATAGACTTGTATCACAAATTCATTCTGTGTTGTCGCAAACTGGAGACGTCCTTTTCCAACAAGAGGGTATTCCACAACTGACTGAGACTAATGCTACCATTCAGTTAAATTCAGATCAAGCTGGAGGGGAAAATACAAATGACACAATACCAACTACTAAATATTCAGGTGACAGTTGTCGCTTGCACACCAGTCCATCGTGTTTCTCTGTCAGTCATGTTTGTACTAAAGCGTCAACTGAATATAGTGTGAACACCTTGTTCGATGACCAGAATAACACTTTTTTGCTGCCACCTAGGGGAGATTGTAATATTTCAACATATAACAAATGTAATGAGGTTAAAGCACTCAACGTACCCTATCCATCTGGACCGGCGACAGCTCATGAAACTAATTCCACCAATTCATCAACGTTTTTGTTGAATAAAGGTGCCAGATCTCCAGTACCAGCTTCTGATGTTACTAACAGTCATTTATATTCAGTCCAGTGTACACCAGATACACTTCAGCCACTAGAGCCAGAGGTAACAAATGTCTTGCAAATACATGAGGCAACTGCCACATTAAACTCATCACCACTGCTAAGTACTCTGAGCTCTCAAAACTCTGAGCAGCAGTCACCATTATCTTTTGTAATAAGCAGCACTAATGCTCCAGTCACTCAAAAAACAATAAAAACATCTACCACACCTACATCATCAGTGATATGTGAGGTAATAAAAAATATAAAACCAGTTGCATCAGACCCATCTGTATTGCCAGCTGATGTTCCTCAGAAGCCCGCAACACGTTTATCTTCATCTTTGTTCAAAGAGAAACAAATGGATACATCAGCTACTATGTATCCTTCCTGCTCTGTATCAGTGCTAAAGGAAACCATGTCTTCTAGCACCAATCACCCTTTTTTAGTACAATCACCAGTCAACCGGGCAGCACCATTGTATACTGTAGCTACCACATCTTCAAGGACAACAACAAAAAGTGTAGCATGTGCTTATGCAATAACTCTTGCTCAAGAAGATAAAAAGAAAATAAAGGTACCTCTCAGGTACTTTTCTCAATCACAGCTCACAGAACCACCGCCTCTTATTGCTATTACCCAGTCGAAAATATCTCTTGGACAGTCTCCTTCACATGTGACTGTGTTTCCAGTAACATCTGTAACAGAAACACTTTGTACAATGGACTCAAGACTGAAAATTCCCCCACTTGCAGTGCTATCCCACCCTACTCCCAGTCAATTAAGTGAATCAACCCCATTACAGAACTCAGTCATCACTGGTCATTCACACTCATCTGAAAAACAGTCTCCTGTGTATCAACTTGATTCAGCACATACAGTTTCCCAGCATGAAAAAGTGAAAATGTTAAAGGCATTAGTTAGTTCAGAGGAAACACTAGATCAGAGCACTGATAATCAGTCAAAATTGTCAGACAGGGATTCTTCAGTATATCCAATAGATAAAGCAGTCATGTCATCTGTGTCATCGGGTTCAAATACAGATCATGCTAAAAACAAATTCAACTCTATGCAGAAGAAAATTTCACCTGCAGCAGGGTCTTCATCTTCATTGCATTCTGTGAACAATTTAGTAATAATGCAAAATCATGGCACAGTTTCACAATCACTATCATCTTTGGTGACATCGCATCAAATGACTCTCATTCCTGAAGGTGCCATTATGCATGCAGTTGCTGCACAAACAAAACCACATTTTGAAGAAAACATTCATCACAGTACCTCTGTATCTTCTTCAGTCCAAAATACCAACATGTTAGCTGCAAAATTGAATCTCTTGGGACCAGCATGTTCTGTTGCTCATATTGGTCATCCAAAAACTGGCTCATCATCAAAGATACCTGAGTTAGCAAACTCACCTGTCACAGACACAAGACCATCAGCTGCAACATTTTCAGTGCAGGCCTTGACAGCTGTATCAGACTTTAAACACACTGTGACAACTGCCTCGACAAATTCACATGTAATTGCTATGTCCTCACAGGCTGCAGCTGTATGCAGGCCTAAAGTGTCAACAGTATTAAGCTCAACATCTGTGGACACTGCAATACCAGTAAATTCTTTACCAGATTTAACCTCTATTAATGTCCAATCAAGTACTGAGGAAATCCCCATCATCGTTGAATACCACAACAAACAAAAGCAGGGTATGGAAAGTAGATCTGAGGTTCCGACAGATTCGAAACATCTAACTACATGCAGAAGTAAAGGTGAGGTTCACAATCCAGTTGTGACACTTCCAACAATACATAATTTAAATTATATTACTGTGGCATCATCGAACACACCACTAATGAGTCATAAGCTTACAGGCCCTTGCAACAGCACTGGATCAAATTGTACATCTACACGAGATTCTTGCATCACTTCAAATTCTTTGACAACACCAAAACCAGGGAATTCGTCCCCATGCTACACAGGCTCCATAGGTAGTAGTAATACTTCATGGAATGGTGTTACCAGAATACCTTCTACTAATAATTTATCAGATAATGCCATTATATCTTCTAGTAATGCCTCAGCAACTGCCACAGCTGTAAGCCCCTCGCTTTTGAATAAAAACTGTTTAGCATCAAAGAGTACTTCATTAGACTACTTGGCTGAAGTATCCTTAACTAATACTTCAGCAAGTACAACAGCTACATCTGCTGCACTTCACATTTTCTTGGACAACATGCCTGAAATAAGCTCTAGTAGAACTATTGTGAAACATTCCAATCCAATATCAAACAGTAAAAATTCATCAACCTTTACAGACACAACATTTTCGTATAAAAGTAAAGGATCCCTAAGCTGTACTGCAGCAAGTTATACAGATGCAACATATTCAAGAAAAAATTTGTCTAGTACCAAGGCTGCACCACTCTCTGCTAATAACTCAGTGAAAAGTACAGTCAGAGTTTCATCTAGTAAAGAATTGTCGACTGGTTTAGAGGCTCCTGACATTACCAAAGGTGATGGTAAACCTAACCCTGTTGCTACTAAAAAATCTCAAAAAAAAGTGTTGTCAAGAAGTTTTAAAGGCTGTAAACGAGGAAATTACTGTGTATATAGCCCTGAACTACGTGCTGAAATGGGTAGATACGCTGCAGAACATGGAAGTCAGCAGGCATGTTTGTATTTCAAACATGTTCTCGGAGTTGAGATTCCATCAAGTACAATGAGAACACTTAGAGACAAGTATTTATTGAAACGTGAACATTGTACAGTTGATCAGAAGGTTTTGAATAAGGAGGTAACATCACTGGGATATGGACAACGTGGAAGGCCAATGAGGTTGGGGAAATATGATGAGGAAGTTCGTCGGTGTATACAAGAAATAGTAAAAGCAGGTGAACCTGTGTCATCTTACCTTGTCATTGAGACAGCAAGGCAAGTGTTAATGCAGTATGACCCCAGTCTTCTGGAAGAAAATGGTGGGAACATAAAATTGAATGTTTCATGGGCAAAGTCATTCTTGAGGCGCACAGGTTTGAGAAATAATTCTTAACACATATAGCAGCACAAGAAATGATTAGTTTCCTAAAAGGAAACAAAAAGTAATCGATTCTCGGAAAACAACAAAACCTGAGCTTACACGTTCTTGTCAGTCTGTGATATCATTTGATACCTGTTTTAAATATGTTTGTTTTTTAGTAATAAGGACTTACTGTAAGTTCGGAGTGAATTTGGTATCATGTATCCTCCATTTTATAGTCCACAGTTCTCTGTGGCATATAAGTAGTGACTCAGAGCATTCATACTATACTATGCAACTTGTTGGGGCTGCTCATTTTAGTTGAATGTTCTAAGATTGGCTGCACTCCACTATTGTGTAAAATGTGATTCTGAATCGTGGAACTTGACATTTTACTATTGCTGTTAAATGTAAGGAATGCTCATGGAAGTGTAAGCAGAAATATCTAGAAGAAAACATATTCTTTTATCTTTGTAATTTTGGAAATCAAATTTCTGTTATTTCTCTTAACTGTTAATGCATGCTTTTCCTACATGAATCACTGCTTGTCCTAAATGTTTGTTAATTTATATTGTTGTGTGTATGCTGTGTTTGTGAATAAAATACAATGAAAATTTGTTTATATAACATACACAGTGTTGAATGAAATATTCATTTAAATATAGATCAAGCAGGAGCAGAGATATATAACATACCAACAGCCATGAAATTGTTTGATATTAGAACCAAAATCAGAGGAAAGATATGTAGGAAATTGGACTAATCAGATGTTAATTTGGAAAATTGTGATGTGACAAGCTTTCGGGCTTGGTGGTGAAATGTGAGTATTCTGTGTGTGTCTAAGAGTGACCTTTTTGCATTACCCAGAATGTAGACACAGGCTGGTTGCAGCAAGGTCATATGGTGAATAACAGCTATCAGAAGGTGTGATCTGAGATGCTGCAACCACCATGAGGAGGTAAGCCAGAGGGGCAAGGACTCAGGGTTTTCTGGTGGCGAGGGAAGTTTGGTCACTCGAGCTAGACACCGAGAAATGGCAAGTTTCGATATTTTCTAGTAGAAGACGGAAAATATGGAGACTGAACTAGCTGAAGTATTCAAAATGGAAGGCTGACTAAAGAAAGGAAATTTAGACCCTGGTTTAATGATATATATGCCCAGTCTATCCTATTTATAAGTTATGGCTGATTAAAGTTGATTAAACATGTTATATAAAATGCCAGAAACTGGAAATCATTGTCAGCGTAATTAACTAATAGGTGATGCTAGATACCATGCATCTATGGGCACCCACCAAAAGAGAAGGAAAAGAATCAAATGGGGTAGATGCCTTATATGTTTATGTACTATTACTAACTAGAAATTTCTTTTGCAAAACTATTTGGGGGTAGCAAGAACATGAAAACAACCAATTATGCAATAAATGAATAACTACTTTAGATATTAAGTATATGATATCAGTGCCAATAGTTTGGTAGCTTGAGTTTTTATATAGGACCTAAGGTGTAATAATCACTATAAAAAAGTAGTTACCTAGCAGAAATTGTCAGTTTGCTAACAAGTAGTGCGAACGAGAATATATACTTCCAGAGCATGGAAGCATGGGCATCTTCAAATTTTTTCTGTCGTAGGATGCAGAAGTTGACACTCTATGACAAAAAGGGCACACCAGGACGTAGAATTCCGTACTTAGAGAATCTCATGAGAGCGTGTCATGTCAATGTAGATTTTCGTCAAGTTGAGCTCATTTTCCATGAGTGAAGTCACTTGGAATAAGAATTATGAGATGAAATCACAATTAGAACAATTTTGCATTCACGGGTTGTTGACTTTTAATGTTTTATGGTATAGCAACTTTTTTTGCTATAGTCAGGACCTTAAAATTACAACGTGAATGGTTGCTGTTGGACTTGTGTTATTTGTGAGATACTTTGTGGAACTCAGGCAGAGTCTAACCTTTGTGGAACTTTGTTGTTATTTCTGAAGTAAATGCTGCTCTGCTGTCTGATGAGACTTAGTGAAATACAGCATTCTATCAACCGCTGGACATTCATAGGTGTACAAATAGAATTTTATATTACATTGAGCATTGACTGGACTTCAATACAGCTAGTGTCATCTACTGTTTTTGATTGACAACCTGCCACCACCTATAAACATTTATATCAGCTTGCATGCTGGTTAGTTGGTGGAACATATTATAGCACTCATTATATCATGTGAATAAAGACCCAGTTATGTTTCAGAGGAACAATATTTTACGAGCTCATGTTGGTTATGTGTTAACAGATCATTTTCTTTGAGGTACTTCATAGTGTTCAAGCACAGTGTATGTCCCAAAAACTACAGGAAATCAATGTCAGTGGTATGCGTCTATAATTTTAGCATATTCTACTTCCTTTATTGCATTGGTGTAATTGTGCAATTTTCCAGTCTTCAGGTACAGAGGTATTTTTTTTAAGTGAATGGTTGTATATGACTGCTAAAAATGCAGCTATTTCATTAGCATACTCTGAAAGGAGTGTAATTGTACTAAGTCTGGACCAGAACACTTGCCTTTGTTGAGTGACTCAAGTTGTCACTAGTTTAGTATTTAGTTATACTAATATCCTAACAGTGGTCTATAACAAAGTATTAAAACTAAGAAAACTTTTTTTGTCATATGCAATTTTTAACTCAACAGGAAACATCTGCAAACAATAGTATCGTGCATCTTCTCATGTACGAGAAAAGAATTCATCTCTCCTAAAGCAAGAGAGATAGCAGTCATGAAGAATGAGTTTGAATGGGGAAGTAAAGCCCTTATTGCTTTTGGAGCTGTGTGAAGTACAGGGTGTCTCACGAAAGAAACACGCGGGGGTCCGCGGGTTACATGGCATGGCCACTGGCTGTCGACACCCCATCTGCTGCCGCCCCATACCCAGCTTGCACACACTTATCTGCCGGTGGTCAGCTTTGTGCATGCTTCCCCTCTGTTAAGCATAAACAACATTGCCATCTGACTAACTAAAGCTTGCCTTTATTAACAGTGAGTGCTCAAAATGATGTCCCACTGTGCTAAGAGCAACATGACATCTCCTGAACACATTAGCAAACAGTAGGCAAATTTGGCTGCTGAAAGCTGGGAAATGACTAGCCGAACCCTATTCTCCAATTTTTCAAGCATGTGGAGATTGGTTGCATACATCTTGTCTCTTAACATCCCACAAAGTTAAAAATCACACAGATTTCTATCTGGAGAACAAGGGGGCCAGTCAACTATCCTATCATCAAAAACTTCCTATTGCTGTCATAGAAGCACTGGCGATGTGTGGTCTTGCATTGTCCTGCATGAAATAACCACACATATTTTCGTTAGAAGTTAGTTCATGAGAGAGAGGTGGAGGGGGGGGGGGGGGGGGGGAAGGTTGCAGTATATTGTTCACATACCTGTCAGAACATCCTGTTTCATGGAAAATGATGGTTGCATAATTCATCTTACACTAATTGCACACCACACTCCTATTTTCACATCATGCAGTGGATGTTTATGTAATTCATAGAATTTTCAGAGCTCCGACATCAATTGTTCTAAGGATTTACGTACCCTGACAAATACAGCTATTCTACATCAGAAAAAAAAAGAAAGAAAAAAAAAACCAAGCAAATCAGGATCAACTTCCCCATCAAGCACAAACTGTAACAGCAAGCTGCAATAATGACATTGAGCAACAGTATCTGAATTCCTTAGTTGAAGCGCTACAGTTATTTTGTATGGTTTCAATTTCAGTTTGTGCACAGCTCTGTCAGCAGATGCACGTGACACACCAGTCTGAAGTGTCAAATACCACACAGATTTTCTTGGACTTCTTTCCAAGGCCTCCCCTATCTCACCTAATTATTTCTGGTTAAAACAGTAGGTTCCATAGGCCTTCGTTTGTGTAACACAGAGCTAGTCTCTTGAAATTTCTGCACTAATCTGAGTATTGTTGAATCATTGGGAACATGCACTATGGGAAATTTGCGTATGAATTCAAGCCAACATTCCACATACGATTCTGTTTTTACACAGTTCAGTGCAAGAAATGCTTGTTGATCCTTGGTGTATGTCATACCAAATGGAAACTTGACAGGAAACTCAAAACAAAATGCCCGAACACTCAGTTGTGCAGTACAGAAGACTCAGGCATGGTGTTTCTGTTGCAATAAGAATGTCTAGCAACAATATTTGAAAAATTAAATGTGACAAAAAACTAAAAAGAAAACACCCATATGCTCAGTTGCACAGTGTAGGGGATGTGCAAAGTTTTGGTGTCTGAGAACTACGCGAAGCGGCAACCAGCAGATGTAGCGCCAACAGCTGGCTAACATGCTGCACGACCCACATACCCCTCCCAGGTGTCTTTGATGAGGCACACTCTCCTCTGAGTGGTGACAGTTTAAAATCAAGGCAGAACATTAAAAAGGTCATAAATCTGTAGTAAACCCTGATTACTGAATTTTAGTCCAGGATAATATTGTGTAACGAGAGGATTATCATTATGTTTGGAGCACACTAACATTCTAATTCCCACTATTGTTAAATTACTCTTCTGGTGGCAAATCACTGGAAACAGTAACTATTGTGAAAGACTTAGGAGTAATTATCTGGAATGAAAACACAAAACAAATTCTAGGAAAAACATATGTAAGGCTGAGATTTGTTAGGAGATTCTTGAGGCAATGTATTCATCCACAAAAAAGTGGCTTGCAACTTTCCTGCTTAACTGATTCTTGCATATTACTCATCAGTCTGAAGCACTTACCAGGATTGATTAATAGAAGAGGCACAGAAAATCCAACAAATAGTGGTTCATTTTGTCACTGGGTGTGTAGTTGCCACTACAGCTTTATGGAGATGCTCAAGAAACTCCACTAGCAGAAAGAGAGGCCTTGTGCATCACGGAGAGGTTTACCACTGAAATTCCAAGAGAGGATGTTCTGGGCAAGACTCAGGCAATATATTAGTTCTTCCCAAATATGTCTTGCAGAAAGATCATACTGAATCAGAGAAATTAAAGCTAATATGGAGATTACCAACAAGCATTCTTCCACGTGTCATTTGTGTGTGAAGGGGGAAAAATATGGTGCTACCAGAAGTACCCTCTACCACACACCTTAAGGTAGCTTGCAAAATATAGTTGTAGAGAGAGCATTCAATTTAATGCTTCTTGCTTAGTAGTGAGTGTTGGTACGGTGGTTGCCACTAGACATTAGCCTGAGAATTTGCATGTTTATTATACTTGACAGTAAGAGGCAAGTTTTTAGTCTTGTATTCATGTTTATGTAGTGCATTTGAAAATGGATAGTGATGGAGCATATGATATTAAATTTAACAACTTAGAAACTGACAAAGGCTGTGATATTATATCGGACAGTGAAAACCTTAACAATTTGCCAGCTGGTTGTTCGACATAACCACAACCATGAAATAGGTATATTAATGGTGTGGATCTGGGTGTTCTGCTGAGCTGTTGTTTTCATTTTATGCACAATATTTTGATGACTGATACAGTTATCATATTCAGGTGCTACGAGTTTTGCTGTTACGTGTTCTCAATGCCCAGATACTGATCACACCATTAATTAATCATGGTGAGAATACTCGAGGGATCACATCAGTTTAGTATGTCTGGTATGCCACCACCTGCTCTTCCATGATTCACATTCACAGGAAAACCTGAAACACAATTGTGTTAGTGATAGCATGCCTTAAGGCTATTTTCATTACTTCACTGATGATGATTTAGTGTCCATCACAGTTACAGAGATGAACAGTTACCCTAAAGATAATCAAATCTCTAATTGAAAAAGACACTACCAGTGATAAAATTTGAGTATTTATTGCTGCTACATTACTTCAAAGCATTGTAAGGAAGCTAAACTGCCAAATGTTTTGGAAAAACACCCGATAATGGCTACATCGATACTTTGATAGATTCTAAATTTTTCATGTTTGTTTATACTAAAAGAGTGCTTTCACTTTTCTGAGAGTCCCACTTATGATCCTGTAGGTTATTGACAACCAGAGCTCAACAAAAGTTTGTGTGTACCAGAAAATTTCAATAAAAAATTCGAGAATTTGTGCACTCCAGACTAATATGAAGCAATCAACAGAGATTCAATATTGTACAGAGGTAGATTTGGATGGATGTAATGTCCACCATTAGAAAGAGTAAGTCTGAGAATCAAGACATTCATGCTTTATGGGCCTCAGAGAAGGTATGTGTGGTCTCCATATACAAAGGAGAAGGGACCAAGACTAACAAAATGTATAGGGACATCCTTAGTTAACTGAGATTGTAATGCAATTTATTAAGCACCTCTGAACAATCCGTGAACAAAGTATGTTACATTAATATAACCACAGAGTAAAAAAGTCATCATGGCACAAAATGGAACTGCGCCAAGAACAAATTCTCCGTTATTTATTAGGTAATGTTGTCATGAGAACTGGATCGTGCTGGATAATGAAGGTACTACTGTTTAGACAAATCTATCTTATGGACATACACTGACAAACTACATTATTACTGATAACTACATATCCACATTTAATGCACGTATTCATAAAATTTTATTCTGTGTATCGGGTGATTTGTTAAAATGTGCAAAGTGTGAAATTTAAATGTGATTTGAGACTTTCTCGGCGTATTCCATTCGTGAAATCTTCTCGGGTGATCAGCCGAGTAAAGGCGTCGTCTTCTCGCAACGTTTCGAAGGGTTTCGTACCCATCATCTTCAAGCGCTTGAAGATGATGGGTACGAAACCCTTCGAAACGTTGCGAGAAGACGACGCCTTTACTCGGCTGATCACCCGAGAAGATTTCACGAGTGTGAAATTTAGTCAGCTAATAAATTTATAGCAGCTTTGGTGCCACCAATCAGACAATGACTTTTCTTCGATATTTGAGCGCTGCAAGATGTAATGAACTGAAAACATTTATAACAGCATTGAAATAGATAGCTGAGAGAATCATATGTATCTTGTCCACGGTTCACAATTGTGAACAAAGACTGTAAGTACAAGTGTTGCCAGAGCCAATAGCGTTTGCAGCATGCAGTGACTTGATGGAAGGAGTTGGTAAGGTTGATAAGCATCTATACTGTGATCATAATTATTTTGTGATTGACGGATGGCAGTAGTGGGGAGTAGAGTTTCTGGCTCACACACAACATTCCACATGCTCATACAATCATAAGGTGCACATGCCCAAAAGAGAATAGAGTTTTCTACATACCGACTGTTGCCAACATCTTTGTAGATAGTTGGGAGAGCAATATTTGGGGCTGCTGCTGCTGTAGGGATGGTGATGAGTGAGATTCCGTAATCACATGGTATAGGTAAATAATAGCAATAAGAGGAGTAGAACAAATTTCTATATTTCCATCTACGATCAAAAACTTTTCAGGTCCTCAGACAGCTGGTTTTGATCAGCAGTGTCCATCTTCAGATCTTGGTATTGGTTTGGTGCTTTAGTTTACAGAGCCTTTTGATTCTGTCATAAGCCCGACATGGCGTTCATTTAAAATGCTGCGGCATGGTTGCAAATCGAACTGTGATCCAGAAAGTGTAGAATAAATTTCTTTATTTCTGTCTGTGATCACAAATTTGTTAGGTCCTCAAACTACTGGTTTCGGGAGTGAAGGTCATCTTCAGATCTCGGTATTGGTTTGCTGCTTCAGTTGCAGCTTGTGAAACTAGTACCAGTGCCATGTCTGGCTTATAACAGCGTCAAAAGACTCTACAAACTGAAGCAGCAAATCAGTACCAAGATCTGAAGATGGTCATTGCTGACCGAAACTAGTAGTCTGAAGACTTAACAAGTTTTTGATCATAGACAGAAATAAAGAAATTTCTTCTATACTTTCTGGATCATTGTTTGATTCACGACCATGCCACAGCTTTTGGAATAAGATGAGTGATCAAGTCACACACATGCAGGAAAATAACAAATTATCGAATTAATCATAGAAAATTGTAAGGGATGAATACAGATGAAATTCAGGTAGTGCAATAAGCACTAATGGATGGACACCACTTATATCTTCACTATTGTTGGTGTGACCTCTATAAAAGTGCCAGAATTTAGTGAAATAATAAGTCATCCAATGTTGTTTTTCACTGCACATTAATTCCCCCCATGATTTCATTATTATTTCCATACTATTCCTTTCAATATTATGCCAATCTGATGAAGTTGGGTTTGTAGCATTCTTTGTCAATCATGCCACTTCTGCCAGCCACATAACCCTTTATCTTAATCCCATGTGAGTTCAAAGGAGTTGAAGTGGCTGTGACATGGTGGACATCTGAGAACCCTACGGCCATATTCCCCCCCTTCATGTAGATGTAAAGGTGTTTTATTCTGGGCCGTGTGCTCCAGTAATGTGCTGGTTCTACAGTCGTCTAGTATGGGAAAGTTTTTTGTTGTCACTAGTCAATAATATCTTGTTTTCTGGAAGCTACAGTAGGCGCCTTATCAAGAATAGTTGAATGATATGAGGTGTGATCCATAACTATTGCCAAAGTTGTTTAAGTTTGTAGTGAGTGAGTTCTTAAATCACCACTGAAATGTGTCCATTTATTTGTTTGTGGCAATCAGCAGCTTTCTTTGATCTAAACAACAACAACATACAGTTTTCCATGAACATTTCTGATGATGTACTTGAATGGGAAGAATCAGTCTGCAGCCTTTTCCAGTGGGTTGTGGTATGGTACTAGTTACTGAATCTTCTCTACAGCCTGTACTCATTGAATAGCTTGTATTTACCCATATTTTGTTGAACCAAACAATACCGTCAAACTTTTCTTTTTATACACCCTCAAAAATTGACACAGCAATAGAAACAGTTATGCCTTATTTGCATAAAAATATTTTTATAATAGTGCAGAAGCAAATATGTGGAGCCATAGGAACAGCTGGGATTGGCTGCTGTGTGGTCCCTACTACTCCACTCACTGAAGTGTCAGTCACAATGTAATTTCAATTGGAATTTAGCAAGCAATTCAGAAAATCAACAAGAGGAAAAAACAGTACAAAAAAGTGGTTTTCCTCCATATAGAACTTGCTTTCTGATGTACATTTGTCCACTTCAATAAGCAAGGTGGTGGAAGAATATAATAGAGCTTCATATTGTTGTTATCGAGGAGACAATTTCAGAACATCAAATAGGATGAGTTCAGCACAAAAACAGCAGGTTTTGCATCTTCAAACACCAACCCAGGTGTCTGCTTGAATGGCGTCATTTCCTCTACCTACTGTGAAAAAACGATTACCAACGAGAACTTTATTGATGTGAAGCATGTACACCATGCTGGATGAAAGAAAACTAACAGAGAAAAACACTACTGTTGAGGATAGTTAAATGTAAACCTCAACATTATTCCTTGCTTTCACACAAATACATAGCTACAAACATTTAAATTATTGAAAAATACATGGTTCATCTTCCAGTTTACTTTGTATCTCCAAAAAGTGTTCCTTACGGGAATGCAGCTAGGTGACATTGACAACTACTGATATTTCGGCAGGAGACCATGGTAACTCCTCTTTCTCTTTAATTTAATATTAAAGATTAATTTATTTGATTACTGGCAAGAATAAAAAGCAGAATTATATTAATGGTGGTAGCTGAGCCAGAAATCGGGGTCACTAACAGCGTGATAGATGACTGTGAGGATAAATATCAGTAATTCAGGTCCAGCATTTGCTTTGCATTTCAGTATTCGTTTAAAAGGTACTGGACTTCATCACAGGAATTTAGGAGAAATACACATTCTTTTATTGACTGTGTGATACGCTTTCAAAGTTGCAGCAATACTGCCCAATCAATAGCATCACTGTATTAGTAACATCCAACTTAGCTCAAGGCTCACCAGTAAACCTCAAAAATTTTTAAAACCTAAGATGAAGACAAGGAACAATAACAATATTAAATAAAGACAACATGACTCTCACACAATTCTTATTATTAGTCAAAGTAATACACTAATAAAACAAGGCCAACTTATAATAGCAGCTCAGTCAAAGAAAAAACAGTGAAATGGTGATACGGAAAGTTCAATAATAGTTTTCAATTGTTTCTCAAACAAAAACAGGATGACTAACAAATAGAGTTAGACTTTGTTAGGCTGTATAGGCTTTTTGTATATTGTTCTCTTATACAGCCCTGGAATGATGTTGGGACAGTTCTTCTTGCAACTTGACAGTGCCATTCAACACATTGTCACTCAATATCCAAACTTGGTTAGTTGGATTTTCAATTTTTCACCACTTGTTGTTGTTATAGCTCATTTATATTCATAAATAATGTAATTTCCCCATCTCTGGATTTAAATCATTCAGTGTAAACACACACACACACACACACACACACACACACACACACACACACACACACGCACGGTGGATTTACGTAGTTCACATATGCAACAGAAAGTTACATTATAGGTGATAAAATTCCTTTGAGAGACCATGGACCTCCTTACTTCCATATTTCTCATTTTTAATTCAATATTAATATAAGAAGTACAGGTAAACAGTTGGTCAACTTTTTCTCCACTAAGCAATTAGATGTTAATTTCACTGTTCATTTTATAAAAGATTCTGAAATCATTTTGTTAATGAAGAATACAATGTGGTTGAATGACAGGTGATGTCAGTGGTTATTACATGATACCAATTAGAAGGATAGGTCTCAGTTGATGAGTTAGATGGTTGGACTGGTACAGGACATCTTGAATGAACTGGGTTTTCACTTGCTGAGGCATCAGGTGTTCAGCATGGGCCAGGTTTCATGGAACAATTGTACAGTAGGATCAGAAACATCTTTTCACAACTCTTATTGGCCATGTTGAAATAAAAGTTCTTATTACCTAAAATTGCATTATCATCATGTGATAGCATTTTATATAATTTATATTTAACAATGATTTTTGTTTGATATTGTAGAGAATCTTATTAGTTCTTTAATTACTCTGCACAACAAGTGTGTTTAATCAGCCTTGCACATCACTAATGATCAGAACAGGAAATGTCCTGTTGAACCTAGCTTCTTATTGAATATTTTTAATAGGCTGTGGGCATGACACACAGCACTGATAATCGAGTTTGTCTTGTGTCACTGGGAATGTTGTTCGGGCAGGGCTAACAACCAGTTGGTGACAGAATAGTAGCTGCTGTGTTCATGTGTCTGTGCATCTGGTACATCTTGTTGACCTGCTCACAGACATCCCTCTTCTACACATTGAACCTCAGGCAACAAGCTACGCACAGAGTTGAACCTAGGTAAGTGAATTTTCCACTTTTGTAAAGCTTCTGCAGCAGCAAAATCATCTGGTTGCACTACACAACACACACATATCTCAAGATCCCACTCACACATTAATCTGTCTACCAGTTACCATATCAGAGTCACAAATGTTTAATTGCTCGTATGTACTCGCAGAAATTTCACAACAGTTTTAACTCTTTTTCACCATAAAGTCCTGTCATTCATATTACAGAGACATGTTTCTAGCTCTTCCCTTAGCAGATCTAGCTATTTTTTTTAATGAGACACAGACACCTTTTTGTGACATATGTTGTTGTTGTGGTCTTCAGTCCTGAGACTGGTTTGATGCAGCTCTCCGTGCTACTCTATCCTGTGCAAGCTTCTTCATCTCCCAGTACCTCTGCAACCTACATCCTTCTGAATCTGCTTAGTGTATTCATCTCTTGGTCTCCCTCTACGATTTTTACCCTCCACGGTGCCCTCCAATGCTAAATTTGTGATCCCTTGATGCCTCAAAACATGTCCTACCAACCGATCCCTTCTTCTAGTCAAGTTGTGCCACAAACTTCTCTTCTCCCCAATCCTATTCAATACCTCCTCATTAGTTACGTGATCTACCCACCTTATCTTCAGTATTCTTCTGTAGCACCACATTTCGAAAGCTTCTATTCTCTTCTTGTCCAAACTAGTTATCGTCCATGTTTCACTTCCATACATGGCTACACTCCATACAAATACTTTCAGAAACGACTTCCTGACACTTAAATCTATACTCGATGTTAACAAATTTCTCTTCTTGAGAAACGCTTTCCTTGCCATTGCCAGTCTACATATTATATCCTCTCTACTTCGACCATCATCAGTTATTTTACTCCCTAAATAGCAAAACTCCTTTACCACTTTAAGTGTCTCATTTCCTAATCTAATTCCCTCAGCATCACCCGACTTAATTTGACTACATTCCATTATCCTCATTTTGCTTTTGTTGATGTTCATCTTATATCCTCCTTTCAAGACACTGTCCATTCCGTTCAACTGCTCTTCCAAGTCCTTTGCTGTCTCTGACAGAATTACAATGTCATCGGCGAACCTCAAAGTTTTTACTTCTTCTCCATGAATTTTAATACCTACTCCGACTTTTTCTTTTGTTTCCTTTACTGCTTGCTCAATATACAGATTGAATAACATCGGGGAGAGGCTACAACCCTGTCTCACTCCCTTCCCAACCACTGCTTCCCTTTCATGCCCCTTGACTCTTATAACTGCCATCTGGTTTCTGTACAAATTGTAAATAGCCTTTCGCTCCCTGTATTTTACCCCTGCCACCTTCAGAATTTGAAAGAGAGTATTCCAGTTAACATTGTCAAAAGCTTTCTCTAAGTCTACTATTGCTAGAAACGTAGGTTTGCCTTTTCTTAATCTTTCTTCTAAGATAAGTCGTAAGGTCAGTATTGCCTCATGTGTTCCAACATTTCTACGGAATCCAAACTGATCTTCCCCAAGGTCGGCTTCTCCCAGTTTTTCCATTCGTCTGTAAAGAATTCGCGTTAGTATTTTGCAGCTGTGACTTATTAAACTGATAGTTCGGTAATTTTCACATCTGTCAACACCTGCTTTCTTTGGGATTGGAATTATTATATTCTTCTTGACATATACATGAAGAATATTAGTTTTATATTTGTTCTTACATTATTTTTTTTTCTAACAGTATTATGAAAATGATAGTTGTTACTCATCATATAGTGGAGATGCTGACTCACAGTTAGGTACAGCAAAAAGACTGTCAGGAAATGAGCTTTTGGCAAACTAGGTCTTTGTGGCAAATAGACTACATAAACACACACACAAATGCAGCTCACAACTAGATGACTACAGTCTCTGGCTATTGAAGCCAGGTTGTGAGTAGCAGCTCATGAAGGGAGAAGCAACTGAATGGTGGGGGTAAGGAGGAGGCTGGGGTGGCAATGGGGAGGGGTACCAGGGTAAGGTGGCTAGGTGCAGTTGGCACATTAGATGGAGGGCAAGATGAGGGTGGGATAGTGGAAATGGAGGGAAGTAGAAACACTGTGTGTGTGTTGGGATAGAGGGCTGTGTACTACTGGAATGGGAACAGGGAAGGGGCTAGAGCAGGCTGTTCCAGCTCGTCGGCTCCGTTGTGAGCCGCGGAGCGCTCCCTGCTCCAGGGAGCCACGTCGCTCGCTGTAACCATTCAAGTGGGCCGGCACGCCGGCACGTGGCACAGCTGGCTGAGGCAGGCGGCAAGGCAAGCGTTTTGATGTGCCAGCTGCGTCTTACAAGATCGACAACCTCATACTCTTAGCTGCTAAGACGTGGTGACATGCTACACCAGGAAATACGATGTTCAGGAAATAAATAAGAAACAACTGTTTTACAAGAAATTGCATACTAACTTTATTGGGTAGCTTGACATTTTCTTTTCATTACAAGATCGGAAATATCAGGCGTCAAAGTGTTCGCAGAGTTAATGCGGAGGATGGCCTTCATTGTTGTATCCTGAAGAAACGATCGTTCCTTACTTTTTACTCTTTTCATTACTGAGAAAAGCTGCTCACAACAATACGTAGATCCAAACATGCACATGATCTGAGCGGCATTGTTGTCAAGCTTGGGAAATGATTTTTGCTGTAATGAACGATACCATCGTGACAAATCCAACATGTTGTAGGACCTCTCTTTCAACAAAGTTGAATTTTGCAAATCAATTATCTCCAATTGAAGTGACGGTGACAAGTTATCGGGGGAAACTGAAAAAGGAGTGTTGAACACCTTACGTTCCATTTCCAAACTAGTGAGGTCTCGGAATTGTGTTTCAAACTACGTGATGAGCTGCTTTAACTTTGCTTGGTAATCGCCGAAAGTAGTACCTTCAGGTAGTTCCAAAGAAGCAAGACGACTGAAGAACGTTAAATGTCCATTACTTATCTGCCTCTCAAATAAACGTAACTTTTCCATGAACGCTTTGATCTGGTCGTCCATGTCAAGGATTAGCTGCCCTTTGCCCTGCAGTGACAAATTTAAATTATTCAGATGCATAGGTATATCAGCTAGGAACGCCAGGTCTGATATCCATTTTATATCTTTCAGACAACACATTTCTTCCCCTTTCATTTCGAGAAAAAGGGATATTTCCTCACGAATGGCAAAGAAAACATCAAGAACTTTTCCCCGACTCAGCCAACGAACTGTACTGTGGTAAGGTATATCCCCATACTCCGCTTCGATATCTTTCAGGAATCCTTTGAATTGGCGATGATTCATACCGTGACGCCGCACAAAATTCACACACTTCACAACGTCTTTCATTACGCCACCTAGCTCTACTGTTTCAGCACACAGTGCCTCTTGGTGAATAAAACAATGAAGAGTCAAAATGTCTTTCCCGAATTCGTCCCTGAGTTTATTTTTCAAACGAGAAGCAAAACCTTGGTGACGCCCGATAATTTGTGGTGCACCGTCTGTCGCTACAGAATGGAGCTTATCCCACGGCAAATTCATATTGTCCACTGATTCACAAACTGCTTCAAAAATGTCATGTCCTGTTGCGGTGTAATCGAGTGGTACCACATCCAAGAGTTCTTCAGTTACTTGCAGCTCCATGTCGACACCACGCACAAAGACTGCAAGTTGAGCATAGTCCGATATGTCGGTGCTTTCGTCAAGCGCTAGCAAAAATGCAACAAAGCTCTCCGCCTTTCTCCTGAGCTGTGTCTGTAAATCCTCTGCCATGTCCAGGATTCGACGAGACATTGTTTGCTTTGACAGGCAAACCCCTTCAATTGCCTGCACCTCCATTGGAAACAAACATTCTGCAACAGCTACCATGCACGATTTTACGAGTGGTCCCACCGAAAATGGCTTGCCACTTGTTGCAATGATGTGGGCGACCCTGTAGCTTGCTCGAAGTGCAGATTCAGTAGTGTTTTCTCCGCTCTCATTCACCTGAAAATTATAAACGCATTACAGAACACGAACTATGTTGCATGTTTTGATACCCCCCGTATTAAGAAACTGTTTTTGAACTTACGTCTCCTGCTATGTCGTTCTTAAGCCTGGCTACCAGCTCTCTGCGTGCAACGCCTTCTATCTGATCGTAATGCGCAGCATGAAGACGTGTATAATGTCGTTGTATATTGTACCTCTTTGCAGAATTGAATACTTTATGACATACAAGACATTGTGGACGACCATCCTTCTCAATGAATAGAAAGGTATCCTCCAACAGAGGTACAGGGCTCCCGCGGCTAGTCATAGCTGTCATTGAACAAGGATTATTGCATCAGTTGCGGCTGCATGCGGCCAGGGGGCAGTGAATTTACTTTCCCCCTCCACATGGGCTCCGAGCTGCCGCAGTGAGCGCTCCGGAGCACTCCGGCTCCCTCGAGCTCAGTTGGAACAGCCTGGGCTAGAGGGTAAGAACAATGACTAACGAAAGTTGAGACCAGAAGTGTTATGGGAACACAGGATATATTGCAGGGAAAGTTCCAACTTGTGCAGTTAAGAAAAGCTGGTGTTCGTGGGAAGGATCCCAGATGGCACAGGCTGTGAAGCAGTAATTGAAAAGAACATTGTGTTGGGTGGCAGGCTTCACACCCAGATGGGCCAGCTGTTTCTTGGCTACAGTTTGTCGATGGCCATTTATGGGGACACACAACTTGTGTATGTTTGATGGGTGGCGCAATACCACAGTGGTGGAAGCAGCGTATGGAGGGGGGGGGGGGGGGGGGGCTGGGAGGTGGGAAGGATAGTGGATAGGAAAATCCTCATTTCATGGTATGATGAGAGGTAGTCAAAACTGTGGCAGAGAATGTGACTGAGTTGCTCCAATCCTGGATGGTACTGGGTCATGAGGGGAGCGCTCATCTGTGGCCGGGCAGTGGGGTTTTGAGAGGTGGTGGGTGACTGGAGAGAGAAGGCACAGAATATTTGTTTTGGTACAAGGTTGGGAGGGTGGATAATTTCACTATGTGAAGGCCTACATGAGACCCTCAGTATATTTTAAGAGGGACCGCTCATCACTGCAGATGCAATGGCCAAGTGCAGGAGTTCTTGCTGTAGAATGGGTGGCAGTTGTCAAAGTTGAGGTATTGCTACTGGTTGGTGGGTTTGATATGGATGGAGGTGCTGATGTAGCCATCTTTGAGGTGGAGGTCAACATCAAGGGAGGTGGGTTGTTGGGTTGAGTAGGACAAGGTGAAGCAAATGGGGAAGAAGTTTGCCACTTGTGCTGGGTTGAGACGGGCTATGTTTAGGCCACCTTTTCTAGGCCCCTCCCTGGATTAGGGAAAGCAGAGCGATCCTAAATAGGGCTGCTTTGTCATCTGACGAGCTGCCGAACCAGTCCTCCCGTCTCTCACGAGTACCAGAATGACCATCACCGTCTGACCGCCTAACGTGCAGAGCACCAACTAAGGGTCAGGTACACCAAAAGGGTACTCCATCGCCGCAGGACTTTCGAAGCTCATAGTCCATTGAAACTTTGCTGGAGTCATTTGTGGGTGAAGGTATTTAAAGTGGACAAGCAGTTGTGCAGATGCAGGTCCACTCTCTCGTCCTCTGCCTCTGGTTGGCAGTGGATCGTAGGGCCGATACGACTGGCAAGAGACAGGGGATGCAGTGAATGGCCATATGCCACTGGAAGTATCCTGACATACGCCCTTAAGGCACATCACAGGTGCCTTGCTTCGTCGGTACAGAAGCCGTGAGAGTTTACCTATCGATATTACCTGCCTCCTACACCGATGAAGAGACTGACAAAAGGGAAGAAGGAAAGGGAAGGGACTGGAAGGGAAAGGGAGGAAAGGACGGTAGATCATTGTGAGGCACACTTCGTCTGGCTCCTCTGCTGAGACCTGACCGGCTAGGTTGAACCTGCCAGTAGCTACGCTACCACCGGTATAGCTCTCAGCATCACAGGAACACGCAAACTCTCCCACCCGCACGGACAGTGCTACGATAAGGTGGTGCCTCCAGGGAGAGAGAGTCCTCAAGTACATCGCCCGTGTATAGACCCTCTATATACTCCTTCCACCTTTCTGCTTTCCCTTCTTTGCTTAGAACTGGGTTTCCATCTGAGCTCTTGATATTCATACAAGTGGTTCTCTTTTCTCCAAAGGTCTCTTTAATTTTCCTGTAGGCAGTATCTATCTTACTCCTGGTGAGACAAGCCTCTACATCCTTAAATTTATCCCCTAGCCATCCCTGCTTAGCCATTTTGCACTTCCTGTCGATCTCATTTATGAGACATTTGTATTCCTTTTTGCCTGCTTCATTTACTGCATTTTTATATTTTCTCCTTTCATCAATTAAATTCAATATTTCTTCTGTTACCCAAGGATTTCTATTAGCCCTCGTTTATTTACCTACTTTATCCTCTGCTGCCTTCACTACTTCATCCCTCAAAGCTACCCATTCTTCTTCTACTGTATTTCTTTCCCCCATTCCTGTCAAGTGTTCTCTTATGCTCTTCTTGAAACTCTGTACAACCTCTGGTTCTTTCAGTTTATCCAGGTCCCATCTCCTTAAATTCCCACCTTTTTGCAGTTTCTTCAGTTTTAATCTACAGTTCATAACCAATAGCTTGTGGTCAGAGTTCACATCTGCCCCTGGAAATGTCTTACAATTTAAAACCTGGTTCCTAAATCTCTGTCTTACCATTATATAATCTATCTGAAACCTGTCAGTATCTCCAGGCTTCTTCCATGTATACAACCTTCTTTTATGATTATTGAACCAAGTGTTAGCAATGATTAAGTTGTGCTCTGTGCAAAATTCTACCAGGCGGCTTCCTCTTTCATTTCTTCCCCCCAATCCATATTCACCTACTACGTTTCCTTCTCTCCCTTTTCCTACTACCGAATTCCAGTCACCCATGACTATTAAATTTTTGCCTCCCTTCACTATCTGAATAATTTCTTTTATTTCATCATACATTTCTTCAATTTCTTCGTCATCTGCAGAGCTAGTTGGCATATAAACTTGTACTACTGTGGTAGGCGTGGGCTTCATGTCCTATCTTGGCCACAATAATGCGTTCACTATGCTGTTTGTAGGCTTACCCACACTCCTATTTTTCTATTCATTATTAAACCAGCTCCTGCATTACCCCTATTTGATTTTGTATTTATAACCCTGTATTCGCCTGACCAAA
The DNA here is from genome assembly GCF_021461395.2 of Schistocerca americana. Lineage (NCBI taxonomy): Eukaryota > Metazoa > Arthropoda > Insecta > Orthoptera > Acrididae > Schistocerca > Schistocerca americana. The sequence goes on from NC_060123.1 coordinate 258,514,087, forward strand.
AGTCTTGTTCCTCCTGCCACCGAACTTCACTAATTCCCACTATATCTAACTTTAACCTATCCATTTCCCTTTTTAAATTTTCTAACCTACCTGCCCAATTAAGGGATCTGACATTCCATGCTCCGATCCGTAGAATGCCAGTTTTCTTTCTCCTGATAACGACCAGCACAATATAAACGAAAATTCCATGGCTGTCAGGCACTGGGTTCAGCAGATACTCGTTGCTAAATGTGGGGTCCTGCCCACTTGGATTAGGGTGCCTAAAGGATACTGCATTCTCGGAATGCTATACAACAATTCAAGCAAATGACATTAATAGTTCTTATTACAAATAAGAAGATTGACAATACTTAATTTTGAATATACAGTGGTATCACAAGCGATGGGCGACATGCAAACAATCAAAAGTCCTTTGCTGTATACAAGATCCTTGTAAGCAATTAATATGGATCACACATCATTGCTATCATAGTGCTCTCCTAGTACTGTGCTAATACTGTCCAGCCAAGGCAGGAGCAATGCTTATATTCTCTTCAGCTAGAAGGTGCTCCTGTTGTGGTGCAGTCCTTTTCAGTGGGCTATTGGCTGACATCATCTCATTGCCTTCTTTGCTCTTGCGATCTTTGTTTTTGTGTCAATAACAATGTAATTTCGGCTTTGTTAATGTGAAAATTCAAAAGACAGTGTGATATAGAAAAATGTGAGAGAATAACTTATGGTGAAGAAAACAAAAAAATGCAGTGCAGGCTTACTTCAAAGTTAATTGTGTCAATTGGAACCATGAGATCCTAAAATATGGGAATTTCGGCTCCAAGAATCAGCGCCTAGACATGAAGAACTGGAACCAATATGAGAAAAGAAGATAAGTAAAAAGTTTATTGTACATCTTACTCCTCTTATATGTTTTAAAAAAAGAGACCATAAAATCGGCAATAATAGTGACAATGACAACAAATTTTGAAAGAGTGGGAGATTACAAGTGGTGGCATTGTCCATGATCAATTGACTAATAATGAAGTTTTGTCTGTTTGCAGAAGAAAGGAAAGTGATTTGTGCATTTTCAGTGTATGTATGAATTGATTTCTGGTCACGTAAAGAAAGAAGACTGAAGGCTGTCCAACAAAGTAAATAGTATCAACAGCAACGAGGTACTACCAACAATGACAGACCGGATCAAATGAAAGAGGACTTTACAACTACAACCAGGGACTTCAAAAAGGAAAGATAAGTACAAACCATTTGTGAAGTTCATTTGTTTGTGGACTTGTGTGCTTGTTAAAAAAATGAATAGATATGAGGGTAGGAGCATTTAGAAGTGAAGATTTAGGATCCACTCAGGACACGTCTGAACTGAGTGAAATTGTAGTCAGCAAGGAATTAGTAAAAACTGATATTCTGTAGTTACTTTTCGTAAAACTAGAGGAAATGAAGACAAATAACAAATTTAGTGCAGTTAATGATCAGTTAACTGAAATAAGAACTGAAAACGATTGTAAAATGGGCAGGGTAAAAGATAAAATGACCAACTTAGTAATCAAGTTTCAGAGCTAAAAAATGTGTTGTCAGAGGGGTTAAAAAGTGTGAATGAAAAAGATAATGTTTTAGAAAATGAATTTATTGTTTTGGAAAATGAATTGATTGAATCAGTAAGACAGTTGAAGAATGTTCTGATGATGTCAGAGTCATCCCAGTTTAAACCAAAAAATTTTAAATGTTGAAAACAAAGTGCAAACTAATTTAACTGTAAAAAATTTCAGCAGTTCAGGATATATGTGTTAATCAAAGTCTGTGTGCAAACAACGGTACTGCATTGTCCAACACTCCTACCAAAAATTTTCCATCAGACAATTTACATCCAGTGGATTTCTGCACCACTGTAGAGAGAGTTTTGTGCCAGGTACGAATGACAATCGAAAAAATTAAATTTGTTAAAAAAGATGTCTTGAAGGCAAAGTTCTATCATGGGTAAATTTAAATTTAAGTTAGTGGGAAACATATCAAAGTTTTGAGAAAAGTTTTTTTAAATGAATTTTGGTCAGAAGCTGAACAGGGGAGAATAAAAAGTGAATTTTTGAATGGTCCTAATTATAGGAACAGGGACGCTTCTTTGAAAGACTTTTGTAAGAACCTACTTAAAAAATTAACACACCTTGACAAACCATTTGATGAAATGATCTTGCTTGATGCACTTAAAAGGATGTTACCAGAAAGGTTGCAGTGGGATTTAGTACATGGACCTGAGGATTGTCTTGAACAATTTTTACAATATGTTGATATGCTGGCTATGTTAGTAGAGAGAAGTATTTACCATAATAATTGGAATATAATAGAGGGAAACATTCCACGTGGGAAAAATGTATCTAAAAACAAAGATGATGTGACTTAAAACGAAAGTGCTGGCAGGTTGATAGACACACAAACAAACACAAACATACACACAAAATTCAAGCTTTCACAACCAACGGTTGCTTCATCAGGAAAGGGGGAAGCAGAGGGAAAGACGAAAGGATGTGGGTTTTAAGGGAGAGGGTAAGGAGTCATTCCAATCCCGAGAGCAGAAAGACTTACCTTAGGGGGAAAAAAGGACAGATATACACTCGCGCACACACACACACATATCCATCCGCACATACGCAGACACAAGCAGACCTCACCTGTCGTTCAACAACATCTTTGCCTCTGAACTTCCGCCTCGACTTACATCTCTGCCCAAACTCTTTGCCTTTACATATGTCTGCTTGTGTCTGTATATGTGCGGATGGATATGTGTGTGTGTGTGTGTGTGTGTGTGTGCGCGAGTGTATACCTGTCCTTTTTTCCCCCTAAGGTAAGTCTTTCTGCTCCCGGGATTGGAATGACTCCTTACCCTCTCCCTTAAAACCCACATCCTTTCGTGTTTCCCTCTCCTTCCCTCTTTCCTGATGAAGCAACCGTTGGTTGCGAAAGCTTGAATTTTGTGTGTATGTTTGTGTTTGTTTGTGTGTCTATCAACCTGCCAGCGCTTTCATTTGGTAAGTCACATCATCTTAGTTTTTAGATATAATAATTGGAATGATAGAAATCACAATAGGAAGAATTACAGAAACAGCAATAATAGTAACTTCTATCAGGATCAAAGTGTCAGTAGAGAGGGAAATTTTGAACATATGAATAATGGGGATAACAATGGGAATTTTAATAGAAGAAGCAATCGTAGGAGTAACTATTTGGGAAACAGCAGTTCGGCTCAATGAAAGTCCACAGTTTTGGGGCAAGGAAATACAACAAGCACAGGATGCCCAATTTACATTTACAATTAGACAATAATAACAGTATTAATAATGTGGCACAGGTATCTAAAATTGAACAGAAGGAATATCAGAGTTCTCATTGATGTTTTGATCAAAAGTTCTGGGATACTATGTTTATGGTGATGTAGGTACTAATCACAAACCAGAATGTGAGAGTAGTGAGAATTTTGATGTACTGTGTACTAATGATTTCTTCTCTTGGTTGGAAAACAGTGTTATTGATGTATGTAAATCGGGTAATGACTGTACTGGATCTGAACTAGGTGGTATTTTTGATGTAGATGTGAATTAGAGCTGTGAAGTAACTGAGGTTGGTAAGTCTGAGACTGGCAGCTTATTGCAAATGAATGTAGGTGAGGTAAGTGACTGACGGAGATGAAGCTTGTGTTGTTAGTGATGTTGCTGATGAAGTAATGTTGGAGGAATATGGTTATTTTGAGTATCAGGTATTTGTGGAGATTAAGAATAATGAAGTTTCAGAGTTATTTGTGAATGATGTTGAGAACACAGGTAAGGTAAGTGATGTATGTGATATTGTAAGTGAGTGTCATGGAATACCAGTCCAGTCACAAAGTTTCTCACTAATGTCATGCAGAGTAATGATCCAAACAGTAAAGGTGAGTTATCTGTGAGATTAGAGAATAAAGGTGAAAACTTTTTGAAGTTTGTTTGGGATCAGACTGATGATGACATAGGTAAACGCACATTCTGGAATAAGTTAGCTGTTGTTAGTCAAAATATGTATCCCAATTTGTGGAATTAAGTGAAAGAGGATCTAAGCAAGAAGTGTCATTTTGACAATAATGTGTCTTGTGTTCCTTCTGTAACAAGAGATGTTAGTTGTGCCATGGAATCTATTTATTGTGTTCAATCTTTACCTGACAACATGAGTAACCAAAGTAATGCTATGATACCAGTGTAACATTACGAGTCAAGATAGCTGTAACGGAAATTGAATAGCATAAAAATGCACGCCGCGCGATTTGTGACGATTTGGTTGGTCATAATAGTAGTAACATGCTTTTGAATACAATTAAAATATAACGGCGATACCTGTTTAGTGTTATTGGAAATAATATGTAGTAAATTAATGAGTAAGGTAGCCGATCCTATAAGAAGAGGTGAGGTGAAATTGGGCATATTAAGGTGTTTTGCTTTATGTCGACTAAGCCGATGATACGGCATCTTTTTTTCCGTTTACTCTTAGAAAAAAAAAAAAAAAAACAAGTAACGAAGTGAAAAAAAACATACAAGTAACGAAGTGCTAATTGTGCGTTGTGAAAAATATAGGGGCGAATTTTAAATAGCTACAGTGTATAATCAGAGTAACAAATGGACATTCAGTGACGCAAAATAGCGGACAGCGAAGTGTGGTCATTAAATTGAGTACATCTACAGGGCGGTCAATTTCGGGATAAGTCTATTCGCATCTCATGAGGGACGCGGTATTGAGACCGTTTTTTTTTTTTTTTTTTTATTATTATATCACGGAGAGCGGGCTTCAATTTATAAAAAGGAGAAAAGCTGTATCATTATCATTGACTGTTGGTGTTAAGCAACCAAAACTGTTCATCAAAGGGTTTCGGTGAATGAGTGGTGAATGCGAAATGAAACTGTGAACTAAGTTATGTTAAATAAAGCAGAAGAGACAAGACAGTTTGGTCGTATCTGTTATTATTCCATAAACCGTAACATTTCTTCTCATTGTACGAAGCCTTTATAGACAATCGTTATGACAATTTGCTTTGAAGGGATCTCGTTAAGAGTTAAGTTTTGGGGACCTGTTCAAGAGGGGATAGTTAGTAGATCTTAACTACTGCAGCTATTCTGGAATCAGGTGCTACCGTGACCGTTGTGTGTTGTCAATGGCTTAAGGTCATCATATCTCATGCTCTAATATCGACGCACCTTTCCTCTTGGTATAACGGTGTCTCACGGTAACGACGACAACGCCGACGGTGAAGGAAGATACGCTAGAAGTGGCGCCACAACGTGCGGCTCGATCGAGGAGGATTGCTGCATCGAGTCGAGTGTCATCCGGATTCACGAACCCTAGAGTTGGAAAATATTGTAGCAGCCAGTGAGTCTGTCCAATGAAAGAGGTATTCTTCAATAATCACTAAAAGTGAGCGATACTACCAGGTATGATTAAAATAACTGTATAATTATAAAAAAAAAAAGAAGTTGAAACTTGTGATTTCAGTAGATAAATATATATATAAATACATAGTGAAAATAAGTGTATGTCTTGGTAGTGAATAATCATGTCAAAACGAACGAAAAGAATACATGATAATGTGCAGTTGAGTAGAGTAATGAGTAAAGAGAGAGAGGAAAGTGAAGAGGATATGGATGATGCATCCCATGAGCTCAATCTGGGACAGGAGACATGTACAGATAATAATACAGTTATTGATTTAGAGCCGTTAGGAGATTCAAATACAATGATAAGTAAGATAAGCAGCGTGGGAGAACATAAAGATCTTGAGGTTTCGGAAGTAGATCAGCAAGTTGATCCTCAAAATGGAAATATTAATCAAAAAATGTTTGATATGCTGGTATCAATAAATACTCAAATAGGTGTAATGAATGGAAGACTTGGTTCACTAGAAAAAGATAATAAGCAATTAAAAGAGGACAATCAAAAGTTAAACGAAAAATTTGAGGCCAAATTTGGTTCATTAGAAGTTAAAATGGATTCTTTGGAAAGCAAACTGAACACCTTTGATTATAAACTGGAAAATACTAAGAAAGAATTAAAGGCAGACTGGGAGACTCAATTAAATGCGAAATTTGGAGAACTAGATGTAGAGTTTTCTAACACCTTAGAAAGGCAATATAATAATTTAATGGGAAAACTTCATGACGTAGAAAAGAAATATGAGGTAGTTTTGAAGAGTTATGATGGCCTGTCCAATAGCATGGTTAAGTGTGAAAGCAGCTGTTTCAATGCTAGCGCACAGATAAAAGAGCTTTCGAAACAAATAGTCGAGTTTGAGTCCGATGCTCGTAAGGGGATTGACAAGTATTTAGTAGATCAAACTAAAAGACTTGACGAAGATCTATCTGAACGGATAGAAATAAAAGGAAATGAAATTGTAGACAAGGTTAAGACTACTATTAGATCCCAGCCAAATGAAAATATCAATGAGCACCTAAGTAGAAGTGATGAATTAATTAAGCTCTTCACTAGCGAAATTCAGAAAATAAAAGAGAAAATAGTTGATGAGTTACCTAAATGGCAAAAGGAAACCAATCATAAATTGGTGGAGTTAGAACGAAAGTCATCATAAAATTTGTTGACAGAGGACGAACGTTCGGAGAATAGGTCGAAAAACAACCGAACATGTGATAATATGAAGTACAATTGTGGTGAAAATTTGCATTGGGAAGTTGATGATTCGGTTGGTAAAGATGATGATTCTTTTGGTCAGCGAGGATATTTGTCTTCTTTAAAGGTGGAGAACAGCATTTTTAAAAGTAGACAATTCCCAACATTCTCCACTGAAAAGAACAACCTGCATCTGAAAATCTTTATCAATAATTTCAAAAGAATATTTCCACGTAGCTGGTCAGAACACGACCGACTTCAATTTACAGTATCCAAAATTACCGGAGAAGCTGCATTATGGGCCGCCGAAGTAAGTGAAAGTTGCCATACTTGCGCTGAGTTTGAACAACTTTTTTTGGCTAAATACTGGTCGTCGAGTAAACAAGAGAAATTAAGAAAAGAGGTTTACCAACCTGAGTATTTTAACAGTAAAAGGAGTACTTTAAGGCAATATTTTGAAAAGTACATAAATAAGACACGTTATTGGAGTGATCCAATTTCTCACAAGGAAGTGATCAGAATTTTGAAGGGAACGTTGCCCATAAATATACGTGAAAAGTTAATAAATGTTCCTGACCATGATGTAGAACAGTTCTTGTCGGTGATTGACTCTATAGATATGATTATGGAAGACGCAAGACAAATGAGTAGTAATCAAATGTCGACTCACTCTCATAGTAATATGAATAATTATAATAATAATTTAACGTATGATAATAATAATACCGAAAACCAGGTCAAACCCGCATCACAGGAGCGTGGACAATCTTCATCCTATGGTTGCAATAAAAACAATGATTATAATAAATATAGAAGAGATACTTACTGTGCTAGAGGTAAACCTCGATATGGTGACGCGAATGTGCATAGTAGTGATATTAATAAGAGTAACAGATACCCAAGTGATGAACCCAATTGTATTCGACCTTGGGAAGATAATTCGAAGCATAATGTTCATCGGCAGGATGGAACAAATGCCTCGAGTCCTCATCCAGCACAAGGAGTTATACCAATGGGCGAAGGAGCCTCCAATGTGCGATGGGGTGAATACCGTAACTTGGATCATACTGTACGGATTGTGGAAGTTCATGAACCCCCACCGATGACTCAACGAGATAGATTAAACTAATACCAGTCACCAAATGCCTTCCTAGGATGACTGGAAAGGAGAAGGAAGGCAGGCATCAATTTGAACTGAGAGTATTAAGGTACAATAATGATCAGGATATAAGGAATGAATTAATTGAAGAAAAACTTGAAGTTTCTAATAAATGTGGACAAATTTTACAGGCAATAATTCCAACAAGTATAAATAATGTTGATGTTGAAATATTAATTGATACTGGAGCAACTATTAGTGTCATGACGCTGGACTTTTTAAAACAGATAAGCTGAGGGATAAAAATGCCCACTTTTCCTATCACAGGATGTACCGTGTCTGGCGCGTTCAGCACAAAAATGCAAAAAGTTGTGAAACAGGTACGTGTCGACGTTACAATACGGGGGGCTCAAATACAAAGTACATTCCTGGTTGTTCCTAAAATGACAGTACCATGTATCTGGGGTTTGGATTTTTTATGTGAGACCGGTGCAATCATGTATATTTAATTCCAATGGTAATGTTTTGACAGCCACCCTGAGAAAGGGCCGAGTAATTCCAAATCAGTTGTGTATGAATCTAATGGTAAAATATGTCAGTATTGATGATGAAAATGTGTATGATATATGCCTTATTGAATGTTCTGAAGAAATGATTGATAAAATGTCATTGCAGGAAAAGGTGTTAGAATCAGAATATTTATCTGTTATCCAAAGGGACGAACTGTACTACTTGTTGGAAGCATATCAGTCGATTTTTAGTAAACGTCCGGGTATAATAAAAGACTTTGAATTCCATATAAAGACGTATGCACATAAACCCTTTTGTCGTACTTCCTATTCTATCCCATGGACAAAGAAAGAAGTAGTCAGAAAGGAAATCAATAAAATGTTAGAATGGGGTATTATTGAGCCCTCAGATTCCGAATATTGTAACCCTCTTGTGGCGGTAATTAAACCCAATGGTGACATCAGATTGGTGTTGGATGCCAGAGAGATCAATAAGATCATTATACCTGTACAAACGCGACCAGAGAACCTAGAAGAATTAGTACAAAAGTTTTATCGTGCCCGCTTCTGAACTTCTTTGGATATGTGTAGTTCATATTGGCAAACTAGAATATCGAAAGAATCTAGAAAATATACTGCATTCGTTTTTCTGGGCCAAAGTTACCAGTTTACCGTCATGCCATTTGGGTTGAAAATAAGCGGTGGTGTTTTCATATCGGCATTAGATACCGTACTGGGCAGAGACCTTTTGAATGAAGTTACTTTATATGTGGATGATTTGCTAATTGCTTCTGAAACTTGGGAGGAACATTTGGACTTATTAAGAAGAGTTTTTGCGAAATTTTTGGAATACGGAGTTACTGTAAATTTGAGCAAATCCAAATTTGCTCATAACCAATTGAAATTTCTTGGACATATAATCACTCCTGAAGGGATAAAACCAAATCCTAAAAAGATGGATGCGATTAACAGATGTGCTTATCCAAAAAATAGGACGGAATTAAAGTCATTTATCGGCTTAGTTTCATTTTTTCGATGATTTTTACCCAATCAGTTAGGAAGCCAAGACTGTTTGTTACGGCTGTTAAGAAAAAATGTCAAGTGGGAGTGGAATTCTGAATGCACGCAAGCTTTTGATAACATCCGCAATGCTTTGACTAATGCTCCACTGTTACATCATCTGAGACTTGATCAAGATTTTTATATTGCTGTGGATGCTTCTGAAACAGGATTGGGTGCCACTCTTTTCCAGATGGACAATCCAGAAGATATCAGTACCATCAAAATAATTGAGTTTGCCAGCAGAACACTCTCTAGCTGTGAACGTGCATATTGTACTACTGAATTGGAAGTACTGGCCGTGGTCTGGTCCCTTAGAAAGTTTCGCTATTTTGTATATGGAAAGAAGATCATTGTATTCTGTGACCACAAAGCTTTATCTTTTATTTTAACAGGAAGGATGTTCCATTCACGTTTAACCCGGTGGGCCTTGCTACTGCAAGAATATGATATTACGCTCAAATACATCAGAGGGAAAGACAACATCATAGCCGATGCTCTTTCAAGACTACCGAAAAGAAAGAATGACGACGAGTGTGAAGAACGGACTATTGACTTTAAAGCCATGAATTTATCAAGGAAATATTGTGAGAGGCAGATTTCACAGCTATGTCGAAGTCTTCCACAACTGCAAGAAGATGATAAGTTGTGGAAAGCCATTAGCCATGCTGTTGAAAGCAAAACGCTAAGTCACTCTCAAGAACAGTATCAATTAAAATTCGGAATATTGTATCGGAGGAAGGATGAAGAAGATGTTTGGAAACTTTGTGTTCCAAATAAATATTTAGAATCACTAGTATGGTACACTCACTTGAACTGGGGTCATTTTGGTGCCGCTAAATGTACAGCCAAAATAGCACAATACTGCTATCATCCAAATTTGGGACGTATAGCTACAAATATTCTTAAGAAGTGCAAAATATGTCAGAAGGCGAAACGCATAAACTATTGTCGGAAGATAGAATTACATCCTATCATCCCACAACAACCTTTAATGTTGGTGTCATGTGATGTCTGTGGGCCATGTCCCATGACACGTGGACGGTTCAAATATGTATTGGCTTTCTATGATCTCTTTTCAAAATATGTGAAATTATATCCTTTGAAAAATCTCCACGTTCGACCCATGTTACGCAAATTTATCAACAACTATATAACTGAGCTTGGCAAACCTATAATGGTCTTGACAGACAACGCTGCTTATTATACAAGCAAAGTATGGAGAGACACAATGAAAGAACAAGGAATCCAGCACATTTACATCTCAAGATTTTACCCTTGTGGAAATCCGGTTGAGAGAATCTTCCGAGAGTTGAACCGATTTTTACGGACGTACATACCCAAACAACATTATAAATGGATCGATTGGATTTATGAATTTGAGAAAGTGTATAATGACTTACCACACTTATCGACAGGTTATTCACCTAACCAAATAGTATTTGGTGAAAGTATTGTGCCAGAATGGATGAAGAAATTACCTGCGATAGAACAAAAGATTACCAAGAAAGAAGATATGGTGAAGAAGGTCTACGAAAACCTTGAGGAAAACATATGATGTAGGGGAATAAATTTTATTGAGAAATCACCCAAAAGCATCAACCAGGAAAAGACTGAATAAGAAATGGCAATATTTATATACAGGTCCATACAAAATAATGAAAATACCTCATGAAGGGAGCTACCTCCTGGCAGATTGTGATACTGATGTAATTAAAGGCTTGTTCCCTCACATAGACCTGAAGAAGTATTATCAATAATGAGCAAAATATAGATTCAAGAAACACTGAATGATACCAAGACTACACTCAGTGGACTAAATAAAAGCACCAGTGGATAAATACGTACTTATACTAACTTACAAAGAAAATTAAAGAATGTACTGACGATTTCCATGAGATACCTTCTTGGTATCAGCAACAATGTTGACGCTGAAATATGATTTATCCTCTCACCGAACAGCGAGGATGGATGATTTAAAAGTGGAATTAAGAGGAAAAGAAAAGGACCAAATCCTCTCTGGTTAAACAAGTGGCCTAATAAGGGTTTTGGCCTAGGATGCCAATCGTCGAACCCGGCTGTGATCCCTGCCTTGCACAGTCGGTTGAAGAACTGAGGGCTTCATCCAAGAAAAAAAATGTGGTGTGAATATGAAGTGATTAGTGCGAAGTGTTTCTAAGACAACCTATAAACAAATGTGGAATTTAGTTAAGGGCATTTTGTCTAGGCCCATTAACTCAACTTAAATATTGTAGAATGTATGTACTGACTTGTTGAGTGAATCTGAGAGTGAGTGTATTCGCCGAAACAAATACCCTCTCCTGTCACTGTACAAAAAAAAAAAAAAAAAAAAAAAAAAAAAAAAAAAGAGCCTGTTCTGTCTGGAACCCTCTTCAAGACATCACAGTCTGGGGGGCCATGTAACATTACGAGTCAAGATAGCTGTAACGGAAATTGAATAGCATAAAGTTATCATTAAAAACGCACGCCGCGTGATTTGTGACGATTTGGTTGGTCATAATAGTAGTAACATGCGTTTGAATACAATTAAAATATAACGGCGATACCTGTTTAGTGTTATTGGAAATAATATGTAGTAAATTAATGAGTTAGGTAGCCGATCCTATAAGAAGAGGTGAAATTGGGCATATTAAGGTGTTTTGCTTTATGTTGACTAAGCCGATGATACGGCGTCTTTTTTTCCGTTTACTCTTAGGGGGGGGGGAAAAAAAAAAAAAACAAACAAACAAGTAATGAAGTGCTAATTGTGCGTTGTGAAAAATATAGGGGCGAATTTTAAATAGCTACAGTGTATAATCAGAGTAACAAATGGACATTCAGTTACGCAAAATAGCGGACAGCGAAGTGTGGTCATTAAATTGAGTACACCTACAGGGCGGTCAATTTCGGGATAAGTCTATTCGCATCTCACGAGGGACACGGTATTGAGACCGTTTTTTTTTATTATATCACGGAGAGCGGGCTTCAATTTATAAAAAGGAGAAAAGCTGTATCATTATCTTTGACTGTTGGTGTTAAGCAACCAAAACTGTTCATCAAAGGGTTTTGGTGAATGAGTGGTGAATGCGAAATGAAACTGTGAACGAAGTTATGTTAAATAAAGCAGAAAAGACAAGACAGTTTGGTCGTACCTGTTATTATTCCATGAACCGTAACATTTCTTCTCGTTGTACAAAGCCTTTATAGACGATCATTATAACAATTTGCTTTGAAGGGATCTCGTTACGAGTTAAGTTTTGGGGACCTGGTCAAGAGGGGATAGGTCGTAGATCTTAACTACTGCAGCTATTCTGGAATCAGGTGCTACCGTGACCGTTGTGTGTTGTCAATGGCTTAAGGTCATCATATCTCATGATCTAATATCGACGCGCCTTTCCTCTTGGTATAACGGTGTCTCACGGTACGACAACGCCGACGGCGAAGGAAGATACGGTAGACCAGTAAAGTTAACAAAACACTGTAAAGACAGTGTGAATGTAACATTTGATGAAACTGAAATTGATCTTTTACATGAAGTGTCTGATAACAGAGAAGATGATTCAGATTTTGGATAAAGATTGATCAGTGGGAAGGGAACTGTTTCATTGATACAGGAAGCATGATTTGTGGTATATCTGATCAATTTAGAGACAAGATTAAGCATAGACAGAATTTTGTCAAAATGCCCATTGTAGGTGTAAAGATAAAGAGAAGCTACAGGCAAGAAAAGCAAATTGGTAAAATCTCAGGTACTTTTAACTTTTAGCATAGAAGACAAAACCTTTGAACATGGATGCTTAGTGACCTCTAGTCTGGAAGAAAATATAATTCTCAGTATGGATTTGATGGGAAAGTTGGGGCTTGTTGTGAATGGAATGCTAGAGAATGGTTTATTTTGGAACCAACTTATGTGAAAACTAACTTCTGTGTTTTTAACTGTGGGAAAAGTTGTAAGTATTTGCAAAACATAGTGCGACCAAGGTGTTTGATGATGATACAGATTTTGATGGAAGTGCCCTGCGGGTAGGGCCTCCTGTTGGGTAGACCGTTTGCCTGGTGCAAGTCTTTCGAGTTGACGCTACTTCGGCAACTTGCGTGTCAATGGGGATGAAATGATGATGATAAGGACAACAGAACACCAGTCCCTGAGCAGAGAAGATCTCTGAACCAGCCGGGAATCGAACCTGGGCCATTAGATATGACATTCCATCGCACTGACCACTCAGCTACCAGGGACGGACATAGATTTTGATGAGACTGAGGATCATGATTTTGAAAGTGTAGTAGATTCTAAGGTAAGCGGTGAAAGGCTATCAGTGCATGCTTTACCTTAGAAATCTCAACCTTTCTTTCTCAAGCCATATAATATACCATTTTCAAAAATGAAAGCTGTTGAGAAAGAAATTCACAAAATGGAAACAGGGGGGGGGGGGGGGGGGGGTATTTTAGAGAAGTAGGAGTGCTGACAATAATCCTTTAGTCGTGGCAAGTAAGAGAAATGGTGAATGGTGGAGTGAGAATTGTTTTGGACTCTAGACATCTTAATAAGTTTCTTATTAGAGAGAATGACCATCCTGAGAACATGAATGAGCTGTTAGACAAATTTTATTACATAAAATACATGAGTAGTTTGGACTTGACCTCTGGATTTTACGAAATCCCACTGTAAACTAACTCTAGACAGTACATTGGTATTTTTATATGAAGGTAAGTGTTTTCAATACTGTGTGGTGCCATTTGGGCTAAATAAATCTGTAGCTGAATTAATAAGAGTTCTGGATTCTTTGTTGGGAAGTGAAATGAGTTCAAAATAAATTGTGTATGTTGATGACATTTTGGTCACTGAAAAGACTTGGGAACAAAGTATAAATCTGTTAAGAGATGTGGTTTCAAAATTAGAATCAGGAGGTATGAGTCTGAAAATAGGTAAGTGTAAATTTGGTGTGGAAGAGGTTAAATTTTTAGGACATGTTTTATCTGAGAAAGAAATTACACCTGATAAAGAGAAACTTGATGCTATTGCTAATTTTCCAACTCCTCACTACAAAAAACAGCTTCTACATCTACATCTACATCTACATCTACATCTACATGACTACTCTGCAATTCACATTTAAGTGCTTGGCAGAGGGTTCATTGAACCACAATCATAAATCTCTCTACCATTCCACTCCTGAACAGCGCACGGGAAAAACGAACACCTAAACCTTTCTGTTTGAGCTCTGATTTCTCTTATTTATTTTGATGATCATTCCTACCTATGTAGGTTGGGCTCAACAAAATATTTTCGCATTCGGAAAAGAAAGTTGGTGACTGAAATTTCGTAAATAGATCTCGCCGCGACGAAAAACGTCTTTGCTTTAATGACTTCCATCCCAACTCCCGTATCATATCTGCCACACTCTCTCCCCTATTACGTAATAATACAAAACGAGCTACCCTTTTTTGCACCCTTTCGATGTCCTCCGTCAATCCCACCTGGTAAGGATCCCACACCGCGCAGCAATATTCTAACAGAGGATGAAGGAGTGTAGTGTAAGCTGTCTCTTTAGTGGACTTGTTGCATCTTCTAAGTGTCCTACCAATGAAATGCAACCTTTGGCTCACCTTCCCCACAATATTGTCTATGTGGTCTTTCCAACTGAAGTTGTTCGTAATTTTAACACCCAGGTACTTAGTTGAATTGACAGCCTTGAGAATTGTACTATTTATCAAGTAATCGAATTCCAACGGATTTCTTTTGGAACTCATGTGGATCACCTCACACTTTTCATTATTTAGCATCAACTGCCACCTGCCACACCATACAGCAATCTTTTCTAAATCGCTTTGCAACTGATACTGGTCTTCAGTTGACCTTACTAGATGGTAAATTACAGCATCATCTGCGAACAACCTAAGAGAACTGCTCAGATTGTCACCCAGGTCATTTATATAGATCAGGAACAGCAGAGGTCCCAGGATGCTTCCCTGGGGAACACCTGATATCACTTCAGTTTTACTCGATGATTTGCCGTCTATTACTATGAACTGCGACCTTCCTGACAGGAAATCACGAATCCAGTTGCACAACTGAGGTGATACCCCATAGGCCCGCAGCTTGATTAGAAGTCACTTGTGAGGAACGGTGTCAAAAGCTTTCCGGACATCCAGAATACAGAATCAACCTGAGATCCTCTGTCGATAGCGGCCATTACTTCATGCAAATAAAGAGCTAGCTGCGTTGCACAAGAACGATGTTTTCTGAAACCATGCTGATTACATATCAATAGATCGTTCCCTTCGAGGTGATTCATAATGTTTGAATACAGTATATGCTCCAAAACCCAACTGCAAACTGACGTCAATGATATAGGTCTGTAGTTCGATGGATTACTCCTACTACCCTTCTTAAACACTGGTGCGGCCTGTGCAATTTTCCAATCTGTAGGTATAGATCTATCGGTGTGCGAGCGGTTGTATATGATTGAGTAGTAGGGAGCTCTTGTATCAGTGTAATCCAAAAGGAACCTAATCGGTATACAATCTGGACCTGAAGACTTGCCCGTATCAAGCGATTTGAGTTGCTTCCCAACCCCTAAGGTATCTACTTCTAAGAAACTCATGCTAGCAGCTGTTCGTGTTTCAAATTCTGGAATATTCGATTCATCTTCCCTGGTGAAGGAATTTCAGAAAACTGCGTTCAATAACTCCGCTTTAGCGGCACAGTCGTTGGTAACAGTACCATCGGCACTGCGCAGCGAAGGTATGGCTGCGTCTTGCCGCTTGTGTACTTTACATACGGCCAGAATTTCTTCGGATTTTCTACCAAATTTCAAGACAAAGTTTCGTTGTGGAACCTATTAAAGGCATCTCGCATTGAAGTCCATGCCAAATTTCACGCATCTGTAAATTTTAGCCAATGTTCGGGATTTCGCATTCTTCTGAACTTCGCATGCTTTTTCCGTTGCCTCTGCAACAGCGTTCGGACCTGATTTGTGTACCATGGGGGATCAGTTCAATCTCTTACCAATTTATGAGGTATGAATCTCTCAATTGCTGTTGCTACTATATCTTTGAATTTGAGCCACATCTTGTCTACATTTGCATAGTCAGTTCGGAAGGAATGGAGATTGTCTCTTAGGAAGGCTTCTAGTGACACTTTATCTGCTTTTTTAAATTAAATTATTTTGTGTTTGTTTCTGGTGGATTTGGAAGAAATGGTATTGAGCCTAGCTACAATGACCCTGTGATCACTAATCTCTGTATCAGTCATGATGCTCTCTATTAGCTCTGGATTGTTTGTGGCTAAGAGGTCAAGTGTGTTTTCGCAACCATTTACAATTCGCATGGGTTCGTGGACTAACTGCTCGAAATAATTTTCAGAGAAAGCATTTAGGACAATCTCGGAAGATGTTTTCTGCCTACCACCGGTTTTGAACAAGTATTTTTGCCAACATATCGAGGGAAGGTTGAAGTCCCCACCAACTATAACCGTATGAGTGGGCATTTATTTGTTACGAGACTCAAATTTTCTCTGAACTGTTCAGCAACTATATCATCGGAGTCTCGGGGTCGGTAGAAGGAGCCAGTTATTAACTTAGTTCGGCTGTTAAGTATAACCTCCACCCATACCAATTCGCACGGAGTATCTACTTCAACTTTTTGTGTTAACTGGATTTTATAGAAAATTTTGTAGCAGCAAATCTTTGAATGCACCATGCCTGTGTGAGTTTTTGAAGAAGAATA
Organism: Schistocerca americana; assembly: GCF_021461395.2. Lineage (NCBI taxonomy): Eukaryota > Metazoa > Arthropoda > Insecta > Orthoptera > Acrididae > Schistocerca > Schistocerca americana. Next base: position 258,531,103 of record NC_060123.1, read on the forward strand.
CTGTTTGGGATTGGAATCAGGAATGTCAGGATGCTTTCGATGAGATCAAAGGACAGTTGTGTCAAAGTCAGATATTGTTCAGACCACATTTGTCTCTTCCTTTTTGTATTACCAGGTGTACTGGTATGAAATGAAATGTTGCGCAACAAACAATCTCTGACCATTTTAAAGCTATGGGAAAGATCCAAAAGTGGGGAAAATGGGTGCCACATGAGTTGAATGAAAGACAGATGGAAAACCGAAAAACCATTTGTCAAATTTTGCTTCAAAGACATGAAAGAAAATCAGTTTTACATTGAATTGTTACTGGCAATGAAAAATGGATTTATTTTAAGAATCCTAAACGGGAAAAATCATGGGTTAATCCGGGACAACCATCAACATCAACTGCAAAACCAGATCGATTCAGCAAGAAGACAATGCTCTGTGTTTGGTGGGATCAGAAAGGTGTGGTGTATCATGAGCTTCTAAAACCCAGTGAAACTGTAAATACTAATCACTACAGACAACAAATGATCAATTTAAACTATGCATTTATCGAAAAAAGTCCAGAATGGGCCAGAAGACATGGCAAAGTAATTTTTTTACACGACAATGCACCTGCACACAAAGCAAAACTGGTACAGGATACAATCAAAACACTTGGCTGGGAGCTGCTACCCCACCTGCCATATTCACCAGACTTGGCCCCTTCCGACTACCATTTGTTTTCATCAATGGGACACGCATTGGCTGAGAAACACTTCGATTCCTACGAAGAAGTCGAAAATTGGGTGTCTGATTGGTTTGCTTCCAAAGACAACCATTTCTATTGGTGTGGTGTCCACAAATTTCCAGAAAGGTGGTCAAAATGTATAGAAAGCAATGGTCAGTACTTTGAATAAAATATTTTTACTTTTCAATTAAAAATTAGTGTTTCATTTTCAAAACAAAAAAAAAAAAAAATAAATAAATAAATAAATTAATTAATTAATTAAAAAAATGCCCATTTCATACCAGTACACCTGGTATGACAGATGTTGGTTTGGGTGCTCATTTATTTCACAAGGTTGAAGTTGATGGTGTTATTGTATAGATCTCTTGCATTTGCTAGTAGAGTATTGCAGAAGCATGAAAAGACATACACTGTAACTGAGAAAGAACTTTTGGCTATACATTGGGCATTCAGCAAGTTTAAAAATCATCTACTAGGTCACAAAGCAGTATGTTATCTCCAGGTGTGTAAGCTATACCATAACAGAATTATTCGTTCGGTTTTGTTTTTACAGCAGTTCAATTATGAGATCAGATACATTAAGGGCACAGACAATGTAGTCGCTGATGCTTTGTGTAGGCTACGCATAGGAAGTGAATCAACTAACAACTTTGGAGAAGGAAAGAAAGAATTTAAAATAATGTACTTGAGGGGTGTGAAAGAGGGGTGGTTAAAAGCACACAAGGGTATTTTATTCAGGAGACGTGAGGCTGTCTCAGTTGATGGGAAACTATGTTGTGCTGGAACAAGGTATTGTTACTATAATTACTACATCTAAAAACAGAGATTATGTGACTTACCAAACGAAAGCACTGGCAGGTTGATAGACACACAACCAAACACAAACATACACACAAAATTCAAGCTTTCACAACCAACGCTTGCTTCATCAGGAAAGAGGGAAGGAGCGGGAAAGACGAAAGGATGTGGGTTTTAAGGGAGAGGGTAAGGAGTCATTCCAATCCCAGGAGTGGAAAGACTTACCTTAAGGGGGAAAAAAGGACAGGTATACACTCGCATACAGACACACATCCATCCGCACATACACAAACACAAGTAGACATTTGTAAAGGCAAAGAGTTTGGGCAGAGATGTCAGTCGAGGCGTAAGTACAAAGGCAAAGATGTTGTTGAATGACAGGTGAGGTATGAGTGGCGGCAACTTGAAATTAGTGGAGGTTGAGGCCTGGGGGGTAACGAGAAGAGAGGATATACTGAATGGCTAGTTCCCATCTCCGGAGTTCTGACAGCTTGGTGTTAGTGGGAAGTATCCAGATAACCCGGATGGTGTAACACTGTGCCAAGATGTGCTGGCCGTGCACCAAGGCATGTTTAGCCACAGGGTGATCCTCATTACTAACAAACACTGTCTGCCTGTGTCCATTCATGCAAATGGGCAGTTTGTTGCTGATCATTCCCACATAGAAAGCTTCACAGTGTAGGCAGGTCAGTTGGTAAATCACGTGGGTACTTTCACATGTGGATCTGCCTTTGATCGTGTACACCTTCCGGGTTAAAGGACTGGAGTAGGTGGTGGTGGGAGGGTGCATGGGACAGGTTTTACACTGGGGGCGGTTACAAGGGTAGGAGCCAGAGGGTAGGGAAGGTGGTTTGGGGATTTCATAGGGATGAACTAAGAGGTTATGAAGGTTAGGTGGACGGCGGAAAGACACTCTTGGTGGAATGGGGAGGATTTCATGATGGATGGATCTCATTTCAGGGCAGGATTTGAGGAAGTCGTATCTCTTCCGGAGAGCCACATTCAGAGTCTGATCCAGTCCCGGAAAGTATCCTGTCACAAGTGGGGCACTTTTGGGGTTCTTCTGTGGGAGGTTCTGGGTTTGAGGGGATGAGGAAGTGGCTCTGGTTATTTGCTTCTGTACCAGGTCGGGAGGGTATTTGCAGGATGCGAAAGCTGTTTTCAGGTTGTTGGTGTAATGGTTCAGGGATTCTGGACTGGAGCAGATTCGTTTGCCACGGAGGATGAAACTGTTTTTCTTCGTGGCAATGATCCTAATCCTACTCCTAATGATCCAACTCCCCAAGACACTATCCAAATTGAACCCTGCCTGGAACAGTTCCGTCCTCCGTCACAGCGGAACCCACCTCCTCTTCCTCAAAATCACCCTCTCCAAACCTTCCAGGTATTTCTGACTTCCAGCCTTGCCTCTCAATCCTTCTTAAAAAACCTTATTCCTACTCCCAACATCACCACTGCTGAAGCCCAGGCTATCTGTGATCTGAAGGCCGACCGATCCATTGTCATTCTTCCGGCGGACAAGGGGTTCCATGACCGTGGTACTTGATCGTGGGGAGTATGTGGCTGAGGGACTGCGTCAGCTTTCGGACAACACTACTTACAAAGTTTGCCAAGGTAATCCCATTCCTGATGTCCAGGCGGAGTATTTAATTTTTTTTGTTTCCTTTTCTTTCTCCAGTGTCAGGAATGTAGTATGTAAGATGATGTGATTTCTAAAGTTCTGTCTTATCTACTGACTGAGTTTAAATCTGTGATACACTATATTTGCAGATTCATAAAACTATATAATTATGTTTTATAATATATTTGTGTCCAGAATGAGATTTTCACTCTGCAGTGGAGTGTGCGCTGATATGAAACTGTGTGCTGAACCGAGACTCGAACTTTAATATATTTGTGCTTTATCACCTTACTACTTCATTTTTTCATTGCATCTATCTCTGTGTATAAAAGGTTCATATGTGAACCCTTTTTAATCTTATCTGATGTAAATCATATATACTTGCTTTTGCAATATAAACAGGGAGAGCATATGCCATGTGATGTGAGGAAGGTATTGAACCGCATATATAGTACACAGAACAATGTTTCAGGATTTGATGTGAATGCTAGACAGGGAGTTTCCTATGCATTGGGCTGTGTGGTGAGAAATCTAGAGAGGAAACTGAAAGATTTGGGTGGATCCACTTCCACAATTCTGTATGGCTGTACCCTGCTGGTCCAGTTGACTTACAAGAGATCATGGGTGGATGTACTCAAGAATCTGTCAACTACATCAGTGTTGTGACAGAGATTTGTGAATTGTTAGCCAAGAAATTATCCTATATGAAAAATTTGTTGAACTATTTGTTTAGGAAAAAGAAAAACAGTTACTTCCAAAGACAGTGTTAATCCACATAAATGTATGTTTTTTCAAGTAGTGGGATCAACTTCCCAGTACATTATGTAACTTTAAATCAGTGTGTGTGTGTTTTTTTATCAATTGTAAATGAATCTTCTAGGCCTTTGTGTACATAGGTTTGTTTGTATGAACAATTAGCAAATAGAGTGAAAGCCATTTACTAGTACAGACAGTATAACAAGAAGTATACATGTTTGATTTCATACACTGAATTTGGTCTCCAAGCTACTTAATTATATCATAATTCAAAGCTATTTATGACTCTGATTACCTGTATTTATCCTGAGTACTACAATATTGAATCTCATTGGAACCTGAGTTGTGGGCAAACTAATGCTTAACTCTGCTTTGGGTATCCCTGGTCATCGCGACTGTGCATGCATACTCAAGGAGAGCGTGCAACTATTGATTGAGGCTAAATGCTTCCTATAATTACTCTTTACATATGATTAAACGTATTGACATGATTATGAACTTTATTCATTTTGTTGTGTCAAAACATTTTTTGCTGGTTTGTACACAGTGTGGTTTGGATTCATGGGTCAGTCCCTACATAGTAAGCTTAGGCCCTAATATTTTTCATTATGTTGTCCTTTCATGAGACATATCCTTAAATACTTTGGTTTATACAGCTGATTGATTTTGTGTTATACTCCTACTTGTGGATGAGTATATTCTTCTTGTCTGTACCTGTATTGTGACTTTTTCGAGTTGGCTCACTCGTCATACACTTAACGCTCTGAATTTTTTTCTCTTTTCTTTTGAAGATTTTAATTTATGGATGCAAACTTGCAATTTATAATTTATGAGTCGGCCGCTGTGGTTGAGCTCAGGCGCTCAGTCCAGAACCGCGCGACTGCTAGGGTCGCGGGTTTGAATCCTGCCTCGGGCATGGACTTGTGTGATTTCCTTAGGTTAGTTAGGTTTAAGTAGTTCTAAGTTCTAGGGGACTGATGACCACAGATGTTAAGTCCCATAGTGCTCAGAGCCATTTGAACCATTTTTTGTAATTTATGTTGTGTCTGAACTTATTTCTACAGTTTAATGTTGTAATGTTATTTTTGACTTTGTATCATTTGTCTTGTGACATAATGTTCAACAGGTCTGAAAATATGAATGCCATGTTCTGATATATGTATAAATTATGACTTGCATTGTAGATATTTTTCTGTAAGATGTTATGTATCAGATACTTCTATACATCTGTATTCTATCTTTTGGTATAATTTTGTGCACCATTTAGCAAACCTTATAGTATATCACAAAATATTGTAAACACATAGTTTACAAATTTTGTGAGTGGGATATTGTAAAGGAACATCTCCTCTAACATTACTTTTCATCAACAGAACTAGTCAATACCAAAAATATTTTTTAATTTTTTATAGGTTAATATTATCTCCGCTGCTTTTCTAAAAAATGTTCATATGATTTTGTACACAGAGTGTTGTATTTTAGGCTAAAATCTGTAAAAAGAAATTACTTTATTTTCTTTGTTGCAATCGATATGTACTATCTCTGAATGTACAGTTGAAATTATTCTTTTTAGAACAATTTGAAATTACGAAATATTTGGCACACTTAAAATTTCTGTAATTAATTAGACAATTTAGTACTGTTTATTATGATTATTTCTGGATTCATTTATAAAATAATAATATAAATTAATAGAAATTCGTTTGTCAAGAAGATTTGTAATCCTTTTATATTTTGAAATAACAATGTAATTTTGGTTTTGTTAATGTGAAAATTAAAAAGACAGTGTGATATAGACAAAAGCAAGAGAATAAATTATTGTGAAGAAAAAAATAAAATACAGCACAGACTTACTTCAAAGTTAATTATGTCAATTAGAACCATGAGATCCTATAATATGAAAATTTCAGCTTCAAGAATCAGCAGCCCCTAGACATGAAGAACTGGAGCCAATTATGAGAAAAGAAGATAAGTAAAAGGTTTATTGTAAACCTTATTCCTCTTGTATGTTTTAAAGAAGAGACCATAAAATTGGCAATAGTAGTGACAATGACAACAAATTTTGGAGTGGGAGATTACAACATATCATCAATATAATAATAAAATGAAGATGGATGAGGGAGTGCCAGATTTAATGTGTGTTCCTCAAAATGTTCCATAAAAATGGCTATTGCTGGAGACAATGGGGAACCTATAGTCATTCCATCCATCATTTCATAAAATTTACCACCATGCAAGAAGTATGTGGTCATCATAACATGTCAGAACAACTTTATTGTTTCAGGAGGAAAATGCTCTGCCAATAGTTTCAGTGTGTCTTCCACAGGAACTTTTGTAAGTAATGACACCACATCTAGGCTTACTAAAATATCGTTTGGGCCAACTCTAATCTGTTTCATTTTTTCAGTGAAAGTCTGAGAGTTTTTGATGTGATGATCACAGTGGCCAGCTGCCAGTCATCAACTTAGTTAAATATTTGGCCAACCTGTTGGTAGGAGGACCAATAATGTTAACAATTGGCCTCAATGGAACACCTTACTTGTAACATCAGGTAATCTGTACAGGTTAGGAGGTCTAGGTGGTTGTGTTCTAAGATTTTTGATGACATTCTCTGGTAGACTAGAATTCTTCAGCAACTCCACCATTTTCTGCTGTATGTCAGAGTTGAGACCTGTTTTATGGATTTGTATGTGCTATCTTCCAACAACAATTCCACTTTGTTGTGATATTCTGTGATCTTAAGAACAACTAGGGCATTTCCCATGGCAGCTGGGAGTACCATAAGATTTTCATTTTTGCGCAGTGCATGGAGCCCCTCTCTGTCTGTTCTGCTGATGTTAGATTTGGGCAGCTTGACTGAGGCTAAAATGCAACTTGTGGTAAGTCTTCCATTGTCAGCATCGTCTTGTGAGAGATGCCACACCACATGCTGCAGTCCAGTTATGAACTCCGTGGTGGATAAAGAGCATGGTGTAGGGGCAAAAGTCAATCCTTTATTAAGGGCTGAGCTGGCCCCTTTATCCATTCCATGGGCAGACACTCAAATTGCTCAAAATTCTTTGTTTGTTTGGCCACTGCATTGCTATGGTGAGCTCTTTGATGAGCCACTGTCAACATATCAACCCACTCCCATTTGAAGGGTGTGAGAACTGCAGATATAAAAAGATGGCAGTTTTATAAACTGTATGCATTAGTATCCTGTTCACGCCTTGCATGCCATATCCTTTCTTTCAGTGCCTTGCAACCATGCGAAGATCAGGATCATCCCATGGAATGGCACACCCTGTCATCAACCTGTCAGAGAAGAAGTTGGATGAAGGAGCCTCTCAGCCCTTAATAAAGGATTGAATTTCACTCCTACCCCACACACTTTATGTATTGTGGAGGTCAGTAGTGGTGACGCAGCATCTCTCACAAGATGACACCAACAACATAAGACTTATGACCAGTTGCTTGTTAGTCCCAGCCAGGCTGCCCAAATTTAACATCAGCAGAGCAGAGCAAGAGGGGCTCCATGCAGAGTGGAAAGATGAAGGTCTTGTGGTACTTCCAGATGACAAGGAAAATGCCACAGTTGTTCTTAATACTACAGAATATCACAACAAAGTGGCATTGTTGTTGGAAGATAGCACATACAAATGCATAAAACAGGTCTCAACTCTGACATACAGCAGAAAAATGGTGGAGTTGCTGAAGAATTCTGGTCCACCAGAGGATGTCATCAAAAATCTTAGAACACAACCTTCTAGACCTCCTAACCTGTACAGATTACCTGATGCTACACGTAAGGTATTCCATTGAGGCCAGTTGTTAGCACTATTGGTCCTCCTACCAACAGGTTGGCCAAATATTTAACTAAGTTGATGGTTCTGGCAGCTGGCCACTGTGATCATCACATCAAAAACTCTCAGACTTTCACTGAAAAAATGAAACAGATTAGAGTTGGCCCAAATGATATTTTAGTAAGCCTAGATGTGGTGTCATTACTTACAAAAGTTCCTGTGGAAGACACACTGAAACTGTTGGCAGAGCATTTTCCTCCTGAAACAATAAAGTTTTTCTGACATGTTATGATGACTATGTACCTCTTGCATGGTGGTAAATTTCATGAAGTAATGGATGGAATGACTATAGGTTCTCCATTGTCTCCAGCAATAGCCAATTCTTTATCGAACACTTTGAGGAATGTGCATTAAATTTGGCACCCCTTCATCCATCTTCATTTTATTATTATATTGATGATACAAGTATGGTTTGACTACACAGCACAGAATACCTTGAGCACTTCCGTGGATATATGAACAGTATGCACAGAAATATCCAGTTTACCACCAAGACAGAGAAAGAGGAAAGGCTGCCACTTTAGAGGTATTTATAATACAAAAGTTGGATGGATATCTCAGCCATTCAAAGTACTCTAAGTGAATGCACACTGCTTTGTATCTTAGTGTCCAGAGTTTTCACCATCCACTCCAGAAGAGAGCAGTTTTAAACACACTGGTACACAGAACAAAAACTGTTTCTGATGAGGACCACCTGGTTTCTGAAATTAATCAAGATTCTCCATGAAAAGGAAATGTGAAAATGTTGAACATTCACATGTGATGAGCCACCAATTGCATTCCTTCCTTTCTGCGGCACTACATCCAACAACATAGGCAGAGTCTGGGAACATGAAGTATAAAATCTATTTTCTGACTTCATAAGAAGATAAAGGAGATGCTATGCCCTGTTAAGGACAGTCTTGGCCCCAGGATCCCTGCAATTTACAACATCCCTTGTGACTGCAGAAGTAATTTCATCTATCAGTCCATCCGCACCAATTCTGACTGCTGTGAAGAACATCAGCAGCTTAAAAATTGGGAACTGGAAAAACTGCAGTTGCTGAGCACAATCTCACAAACAAACATAAAATACAAATGAATGTTTTGTGTCTAGCTCCTACATACTGGGACTATGTAATTAAAGAGGCTGAAGAAATAAAAATGTGTGAGAAAATCTTCAATCATGCCAGCAGATATAATCTTAGTGGTGCATGGAAGTGAGCTCTTGATGCAGAGAAGAACCAGAGATATTCAGTACAATGTTCAAGCTCCAACGGGAGCAGGGGTGCCACCAGCACGGATGTTGCCATCATCTGCGACAGCACAATGGAATTTCTGACCCATCAGCAACTGCTAATGGTCTGTATAAGGCCACCACAGCACTAGTTTTGACAGTCAGTTGCTCCTGATGGAGACAATGGAGGTAATCATTAAATGCTCAAGGTTTTACCCTGAAATGGTGTGACAAGAACTCTGAGAATGTTTTATCAACAGTGCAGTTATGAAAGACATTGCACCTTCAGCCACAGTGTGTACCGAAAGCCAACACACACACACTTATACCTACAGGCCGATAGCTGCCACCACCCAGCACAAAAGACCGGGGTGCTTAGAACACTCGTACACCGAGCCAAGACACTGTCGGACTCTGACAGCCTGGCAGGGGAACTTGAACATCTTGAGAAAGTGTTTGCTAACAACGGATTCTCATCCAGGGACATCCACAGAGCTCTACATCCCGCCAGACGTCAGGATACACCGGAGAATGAGCAAGAAGAAGAAATCAAGAAGCTGGCATTTTTACTGTATGCTGGGCCTGTTTCTGGCAAGATCAGCAGAATACTAATGAAACATAACATCAAGAGTGTCTTCTCCCCACCTAGCAAAATTAGGACTTTACTTGGAACAGTCAAAGATGACCTGGGCTTAAGGAAGCCTGGCATTTACAATATTCCTTGTGAATGCGGTATGTCCTACGTTGGCCAAACGACTAGAACAGTGGAAATCAGATGTAAGGAACACCAGCGACATACCCGTCTAAGGCAGGCCACAAAATCAGCAATAGCAGAACACTGCCTAGAGTTGGAACATTCCATGGATTATGAGAACACCAAGGTCATGGTCCATACCCCCAGGTTCTGGGATAGTGTCATCACTGAATCTATAGAGATAAAGATGGCACAAAACCTGATTAACCAGGAAGCAGGATACCAGCTAAGTACTGCATGGAACCCGGCATTTGAACTGCTGAAGCAATACCGGAGAAAATATGTTTCCAACACCAACAACGAGCCTCAGACATCCATAGACTGTGGGCACGAACCAAGAAGGGAACACCAGAAAGTCTCAGCCGCAGTCAGAGGCGGCCAGAATGGGCGCGAACGGAATAGGGAATGTCCAGAGCGGCAGGGGAGCGCCACTCGCGGGCGCAGACTGGAAAGGGAACATCAGGAGGCCACCACCACAGATGGAGGCGGCCAGAGCGGGCGCGGATGGAATAGGGAACGTCCAGAGTGGCAGGGGAGCGCCACTCACGGGCACGGACTGAGAAGGCAACACCAGGAGGCCACGACCGAAGTTGGAGGCGGCCAGAGTGGACGCGGACGGAATAGGGAACACCTATAGCGGCAGGATAGCGCGACTCACGGGCGCGGACCGACTAGGGAACGGCAAACAGAACACCAGGCACCAGGCAGGCATAAATATGCGACCCGGTCCAGCAAGCAGCCAGTCTCAGGGAACACCTGATGAAGACGTCAAGTAATGATGTCGAAATATCGAGTTTGGAAGACTCTGATATCCAGCAGAAAACTCAATTTCCACGACATGTCATGAAAGACATTGCTCACATTGTAATGATTTGGTTGTCTGCATATGTACATTACAGACATCAATTTCTGTCCCATTCAGATAATTACTTTGTGGTGCATCACATTTTTTATTTTATTTATTTTTTTAGAGTGTATTATCACATTTATACAATTCAAATATATACAATGAGTACTCTTGGTTAATTAGTTACCTTGATCCAATTATTCTGTTATACATGTAGCAAAATCAGTTTCTTTTTTCAGTTTAATTTGTCACAAATAGAACTGCAGAAAAGTCAGTTTGGCAACTTCATTCACCTTGGCTCTGCTGTCCTACTTTAGTCAAATGACTATCATAAGTACCTTAAGTTACCAAAAATTCATTAAATAAGTATATGGATCAAGAGGATAATGGAATAACCCCCTCAAGTAAGTAAAGAAATCTTTATTTTAGCAGTCTTATGCAGATTATTCGATGAATAATTTTAACAATTTGTGCATTTGTATAACAATAATAGAAATGCAGTGATTCTGTATCTGACATCAAGATATAGATAACAGCGTGTCACATGTATAAACAATGTGTTTACAAAAGATTCATGGGTTTTTGATAACTGTGTTTCACAAATTATTACATACAAAATAGGGAATGATATACACTGCATGGAAAAGTACAGTCAGGTTTCATACAAATTATTGTATAATGGTGATGCAGACATGGAGTTGTCAGCAAAGGTGGCAGTAAACATTGTCTTTCTTGTACACCCAAAGAAAAAATTCACAACCAGAAGGTCAGGAAACTTTTAGGCACTTATAGAGTGCCAAACCATCCTGAGTGCAGTGCCCAATCCACTGGTTTGGAAGCTCCTTGTTCAGACAGTGATGCACTACCCTATGCCAGTGAGGCAAAGCTCTTTCTTGGAATACAAAGTCTGGGATATCATCTGTCAACTCCAGAGACAACCAGTCTCGTAAATTGTGTAGGTATATTGTGCCTGTCATGGTTTTCTTAGGAATCAAGTAGGGCCCATGCACTTTGCTATTTGAAACAGCACAGAAGACATTCACATTCAGAGGATCTCTTTCAGTCTCCTCTGCAACATTGGGATTAGCTATGCCCCATATGTGGAAATTGGAATGATTCACTTGACTGTGTATATGGAATGTGACCTCATCACTGAATGTGAAGTGGGGTGTAAATTTATCATCTTCCATTGCTTCCTGAAAAAGTTCACTGGTGAATCACAGTTAAACTTGCAATGACAAACTTTAAAATATATTCCTTTCATTAGTAAGTAGTAGACATGGATGGGCATTACACATTTGAAGCTGTAACATGATTAGATTAGATTAGATTAGTTTTTTGTTCCATAGATCCGTGCTGAGGAGATCCTCGTGGATGTGGAACATGTCAATATTTTTTTTTAAGCTGAAATAACAATACTAATAGTATGAATATATACATCATTTGTTTCTATTAAAAAATTCGTCAATGGAGTAGAAGGAATTGGCCACTAGTAAGTCTCTCAGGCTCCAAGTAAATATACTGAGAGGCAGTAGTTGGTATACCCAGTTCTTTGAAGAGGTTTCTACAGGATGTCCATGAGTTTACTCCACAAATAATATGTGTTACACGCTTTTGGACTCTGAAAACTTTCATTTGACTTGAAGAGTTACCCCAAAATATTATACCATATGACATTATGGAATGAAAGTAGGCAAAGTATGCAAGCTTTTTCATTTTTATGTTGCCTATGTTAGCTAACACTCGAATTGCAAATGCAGAGTTGTTAAGGCGTTTCTGCAGTTCTGTGGTGTGCTCCTCCCAACTGAATTTATTATCAAGTTGTAATCCCAGGAATTTAAGACTGTCAACCTCTTCTATCTGCTCTTCTTCATACTTTATGCATATGCTGGGTGGAACCTCTTACAGGTTCTGAATGGCATATAGTGAGTCTTTTCGAAGTTTAATGTCAGTTAGTTGGCTTTAAACCATTTATTAATATCCATGAAAATATCATTAGCAGATCTTTCTAGAACTACACTCAACATACTTTTTGTTGCAATACTTGTGTCATCTGCAAACAAAACGAACTCCGCTTCTGGCAGTGTAACTGATGAGAGATCATTAATGTACACAAGGAAAAGCAATGGCCCTAAGATGGATCCTTGTGGGACACCACATGTAATTTCTTCCCATTCTGATGATGACTGATGACTTAATTCACTAGTCCGTTGCACTGACACCCTTTGTTTCCTGTTAGCGAGGTATGACTTGAACCATTTTGCAGCACTGCCCGTGACACCATAGAATTCTAATTTATTTAAAAGGATGTTGTGGTACACGCAATCAAATGCCTTTGACAGGTCACAGAAAATACCTGCTGCTTGTAATTTGTTATTTAATTCATTAAGTACATTTTCACTGTAGGTGTAAATAGCCTTCTCGATATCAGAACCCTTCAGAAATCCAGACTGTGTTCTTGATAATATGTTATTTGTGGTCAGATGGTTGAGAAGCTGCCTGTACATTACTTTTTCTAAAATTTTTGAGAATGCTGGCAAAAGTGAAATCGGTCTGTAGTTTGAAGGTATCTCTTTATCCCCCTTTTTTTTTAATAGAGGCTTAACATCTGCATATTTTAGACAGTCAGGAAATGCCCCAGTTATAATTGACTGGTTACACAAGTAACTTAGAATTGTACAGAACTCACAAGAACATGCCTTAATTAACTTTGTTGATATTTCATTGTAATCACTAGAATGCTTTGTTTTTAAAGATTTTAATAATAATAATAATAATAATAATGAAACTTCCTGGCAGATTAAAACTGTGTGCCGGACCGAGACTCGAACTCGGGACCTTTGCCTTTCACAGGCAGAAGTAAAGCTGTGAGGACGGGGCGTGAGTCGTGCTTGGGTAGCTCAGTTGGTAGAACACTTGCCTGCGAAAGGCAAAGGTCCCGAGTTCGAGTCTCGGTCCGGCACACAGTTTTAATCTGCCAGGAAGTTTCATATCAGCTCACACTCCGCTGCAGAGTGAAAATCTCATTCTGGAATAATAATAATATTTATTCAACATCGAATAATCAAATACAATCGCTAGAAATAATACAGTTTCAGGACGTCGTACAGGTTATTCTTCTGAATATGTCAGTTTATAAATTACAAACTAAAGATTTGTTTGTATTAATAAATTTTACATTTTGATGGATTTTACATTTGGTAGTATACAATCACAACATTACAAATATTGTTTTTATCAACATTATATTAGTTGTAGGTTACGTAAAACTATGAGCTCGACATACTTATGAAGCACTTTCCATACAGATATAATACTCGTCTAGGGAATAAAAAGGGTTTGCAATTAGAATTCTTTTTAGCTGATCTTTTAATTTGTTAGTAGGAAGGGTTGTGAGACTTTTTGGTAGGGCATTGGCTAGCTTCAGCCCAGCATGAAGTGCATTTTTTTCATATAAAGCTGTTCTGTGGCTATTTACATGGTATCTGAACTTTTGCCTTGTATCGTACAGGTGCAGGTCACAGTTGAAATTTGGATTTATTGTTTTCACAAGAAATGTAACTTTCAATATGCATACACCTATAATGGTAAGCACACCTAATTTTGGGAACAGATTCCGACATGATTCTCGAGGTTTGGCACCACAAATAATTCTGATAACTTTTTTCTGTAGTATTAATAATGTACTTAGGTTGGCTTGAGTTGTTGCACCCCATATTTCTGGAGCATAGTTTAAGTTTGATAATAGGGCATGACAAGCAGTTTTTAGTACACACATGTCCTTACAATATTTGCTAATCATATTTATAGCAAACACATTTTTCGACAGCTTACATGCTAAGGAATCAATATGCATGTCCCATTTGAGGCTATCCTGGATTGTAATTCCCAAGAACTTTGTCCATTTTTCCTTTATTACAATGTCATTTCCTATGGATAATTTCATGTCAAATTCTATTTGTTTCCTTGTGTTAAATTCCATCATTGCAGTCTTTGAAGCACTTACATTTAGATGGCTTTCATTAAAATACTTGATTATTTCACTAGTTACACTGTTGCACAATATCTCCAGACTCTCATAGTCTTTGTGTTTACACACTATTGATGTGTCATCTGCATACAATATTTTTGTACAGTTAGGAGAACAATACTGAATATCATTAACATAAATCAAGAAAAGAAGGGGTCCCAAGACATAACCTTGAGGCACTCCATATTTGATATCAGTAATTTTAGATTTGTAAGACCCACTGTTTCTTTTAAGCAAGACAAATTGTTTTCTATTGCTCATATGCGATTTTACTCGCTCATAGCCAGTTCCTCTGATACCCAGGTTCCACAGCTTGTCAAGTAATATGGTGATGATGACACAATCAAAAGCTTTTTCTAGGACAAGGAACGCTCCAGTTACATACTCCTTGTTCTCTATGGCCGTTATTATTTTGTCTATTAATTGTGCTGCTGCTACTGATGTTGACTTGTTTTTCATAAAGCCATTCTGATTTTCAAATATTAAATTGTGTTGACTCAGGAATGTCATTAGTCTAGTATAAATAACTTTCTCAATTACCTTAGAAAATGCAGGTAAGATTGAGATGGGGCGGTAGTGTTCAATTTTAGATTTATCACCTTTCTTGTAAATCGAGGTTAGTTGTGCTGTCTTTAGACTATCTGGGAAACAACCTGATGCAATTACATCATTTACTGCTGTGGCCATGGCATCAGATATGTTGCCTGTGCATCTTTTCAGTGTACTGATAGACGATCCATCATAGCCTGCTGATTTTGTATTTTTTAATGAAATTACTATGTTTTTGACTTCCTTGTTATTGGTTGGGGCCAAGTATATGCTTTGTTTGATTGGAATGCCCCTATATCTATGCTGAAGATTCTTAAAATGGTCATTGACAGATTTTCCAACAGAAGAAAAGTACTCATTAAAAATATTTGCAATCTAACTTTGACATTTCATGATATGCCCTTTATGGTTTATAGTAAAATCACTTGTTGATCTGTCCTTACAATCCCTAAAGCTATTTATTACTTTCCAAACAGCTAAACCTGTGTTAGTAGAGTTTCTTAACATTGTGGCTACATATTTACTTTTACTTTCTAGCAGAAGATCTTTATAGTAATCCTGATAATTCTTAAATTCTACCTTTAGTCTATTATTATTGTTATTATTTATCATTGCATATTGGAAAAGTCTAAGTTTCTCTCTTGCTGTTTTTACTTCATGATTTATCCAGTTATTTTTTTGTATCTTTTTGCAGTCATTTACTGTAAAGGTCATTTCTGGACATGAGACATTGAAGCAATAATAAAAATCTGATGAAAAATCACTGAAAGTAATGCTGTTTTTTTCACCCCATTGTAAGCTTTTCAGCAGACTGTTGAAATCTTTAACATTGTCGTCATTGGTGATTCTTTTTGTCACATATTGTTTCTCTTTTCTATTAACATGAAGATTTTCAGCTTCTATCAATACCTGTACTGCGTGGTGGTCAGAAATGGCAAGCTTCAGAACTGATGCACTGCATGTAAGGTGGGACATGTTAGTTATAATGTTGTCAATGCATGATTTTACACTATTGACCTCTCTAGTTGGCTCGTTTATCAGAAATGTTAAGTTAAATTGAGCTAGTATTAGCATTAGTTTTTTAGATACAGAGTCATTGGACAGCAAGTCAATGTTTATATCTCCAGTTAGTATTATGTTAACCCAGCCATTTTTATTGCAGTGTTTACTGTCAATGTCAACAAGCAGGTCATTAAGAACATCAAAGAAACTATCTAGGCTACCAGATTGAGGTCTGTATAGGCCTATAATAATTAGGTTCTGTTTCCCCCACTTATAATTAATTGCTGCTAGTTCTATTACACCCTCAATGCTGTAAGCACTTATATCTATTACACTATAATTACTACCACTGGCTGCAAAGATAGCTACCCCACCACCACATTTCTCTTTTCTACTGAAGGCAGAGCAAAAGATCATGGAATGTGGCTTACATACACTAATTAGCTCATCTGTGTACCAGTGTTCACTTATAACTAAAACATCAGGGTTATCAATTGCTGCAATGGTATCCAACTCGTGCTTATTGCCAAGACTTTGAAAGTTCTGCTGAATTAATTTGAAAGTGAGTTTGGATTGTTGAATGCTTGATGGACGTGTCACCCTACCAGAACCACTTATACATTTATCCCTAAAAAAGAAATATCAGTTGACAGAGTGGGTTTGGTAATTTTTCACTATCCATTTATTCAAGTTGGTCTGTTTCCATGTACTGGGAGCCTGGGAAGAATCAGCTTTACCTGGTGTTTTCAGCAGCCATTTGTCCAATGTCATCTGTCTATACCCTGTGTGTGTTTTGAGTATATGTTGTTCCTAGCATTTACGACGATTTCACAAATAATGGATGCTAAGTCACTTTTACCGCGCCGATTGAGGTGAAGGCTGTGAGTGGTGTAAAGATCTCTACTAAAATGTTGCACGTTAACCATTTGTACATTTGTGTAAAAGTTGCAAATTTCTGCATATTGACCGTCTGTATGTGCTACTACCCTGTTTACACACGAGAATTGAGGCAAGTCATACCTGTGTCGAATATTGATAACAATGACGTTTGAGTCATTTAGATGGTTTGGAGCAGATTTTAGGGCATTAACAGCATGCAAACCATCGTTTTGTGTGATGTCATTTGCAACATCACATATTACAGTGAAGTCTTCCTTCATTGTCTTTCAAGAGATATTGTTTACAGTTGAAAGCACTTGGTCAAGTACTCGGTTTAATAAAACCTGAAGCATTTCCTTCACTGTTTACACTTTTTATTTCGTGTGCAAGGCCTCTAAGATGACTATCACCCATCAAACATATGTTTATTCTTCTTGCTGCATTTGTGGTGTTAGTTAAATTAACTGTCATCTTGAATGTTGAATTTACCTTATTATGGAAGTTATTTATTTTGGTGAAGTGAGTGACATACTCATATACCTGAAGCTATTTGTAAAGGCTAGTTTCAGATATTCAAGGGCATTATTTACTGATCGTGACAATCCCATTCTACCAGTAATGGATATAAAGTACTTGTTAAATAGATTTGCCACACACTGCCCATCGGTTACTGATGTGTCATCTACCCTTAATGTTATTTGCTCCTGTTCCTTTCTGGTTCTACCAGTCTCCTCTTTCACTATATACCATATTGTTTTTATTTTGTTCCCTGACATTGCTATCTTCTTCTCATAGTGCATTTGTTTAAATGTCTGAATTACTTTGTTTAATATTTTACAATATTCCTTGTATTTAGCTAAATCATCATCATTGGAGCTATTCTTGGTCAACAGATACATTTTCCTTTTTGTCTTACAGGAAATCTTTATTCCTTGTGTAATCCATGGATTTATTATAGACTTCTGTTTAATATGAGTAACTTTTAGAGGAAAACAGTTTTCAAACATGGTACTGACATTGTTCATGAATGTGTTATATTTTTCATTCATGTCATGAGCACTATAAACGTCTTTCCAGATCATATCTTTGAGCAGTTTTCTAAAACACTCAATTTTTGGTTGATTGACTACTCTCCTGTACTCAGATTTATCAGTCTTGATAATCTGCTTAGAATTTACATGTAAAGCAAGGAGCTGCATGTCATAATCTGATAGTCCATTTATTACAGGTTTTATGATATGATTTTGTTCCTTTGATTTGTGTATAAAAATGTTATCAATGGTTGTCCTTGAGGATTTAGTGATCCTAGCTGGAAAGTTTACTGTGTGAATTAGATTGAACGACAACATTACTAACTGCAGTAAATGTTTACTGGAAGATCGCATTAGAAAATCTGTATTAAAGTCACCAGCAATCAAAATTTCTTTGTTTCGTCCTGTTAAATAACCCAAAAGAGCTTCTAGATGATTTATGAATAGATTATAATTTCCTGCAGATGCTTGGTAAACAGTTTCTATTATATAGGATATATTATGGAACTCTACTTCTGTTGCACATGCTTCTAGACGCTGCTCTAAACAGAATTTATTAATGTCAATGTTGTTGAATTTATGGCAGATTTTAATAAATGTCAAAACCAAATGAATCATTTGTTACTGGCTTTACAAACAATTTTTGGTGTGATTGTTAAAAAATTTCAGTAATAGTAATTGATATACTGAGATGTTTTGCAGTATGTTGGAAGCTGTTTTTAGTGTGTTCACTGAATATTTTAGGTTTTGGTTTTAACATAGTCAGTACTGGGCCATCTTACCTCATTCCCTTAAATATGCAGAGGCACAGTCTCCCCCCTAACAATTTAGGATTTCCAAGTTTCTGAGTTGCTGTAAACTGCAGAGTGGCCCCCACTGCTGCTCACAGTTTGCTGCAGTAGCTTGGGCCCTCTGCCCAGCACTGAGTCTGACTTACATGGCTCAGCCATATCATGGCAACTTGCCAGCCACACACTGTTCAACCAAATATTATCCATTTACATAAATTCTTGGTGGACATGCTGCTCATAATGTCACATGTTGTGAGATGTGTTCACTGCACTTCAGACAGGACTTTTTAAATGAGTCTTGTAAGCATTTCCTTCACACTCAGCTTATCAATAAAGAAGCTTTGTGGCTGTGTTACATCCATGATATTTTAAGGGCATGGTACATCCATGTTTCTAGAGCTTTTAGCCTTTTCATTTTGGGTTTCCTTACAGTCCATGTTTCAGTGCTGTAGATGAACAATTGGGAAGATCAGTGTACTGAGCAGAATGAGATTGGTGTCACTGTTTGGGCAGTTACTACAAGTTGCTCCAGGTATGCTACCTTGCTGGGATTGAGCACTCCAAGATACATGAAACTCTTAAATTAATTAATTTCAAAGAAATAAATACACATACCTCCCATGAACCATGGACCTTGCCATTGGTGGGGGGGCTTGCGTGCCTCAGCGATACAGATGGCCGTACCGTAGGTACAACCACAACGGAGGGGTATCTGTTGAGAGGCCAGACAAACATGTGGTTCCTGAAGAGGGGAGGCAGCCTTTTCAGTAGTTGCAGGGGCAACAGTCTGGATGATTGACTGATCTGGCCTTGTAACAATAACCAAAATGGCCTTGCTGTGCTGGTACTGGGAACGGCTGAAAGCAAGGGGAAACTACAGCCGTAATTTTTCCCGAGGGCATGCAGTTTTACTATATGGTTAAATGATGATGGCGTCCTCTTGGCTAAAATATTCCGGAGGTAAAATAATCCCCCATTTGGATCTCCGGGCAGGTCTACTCAAGAGGACGTTGTTATCAGGAGAAAGAAAACTGCCGTTCTACGGATTGGAGTGTGGAAGGTCAGATCCCTTAATCGAGCAGGTAGGTTAGAAAATTTAAAAAGGGAAATGGATAGGTTAAAGTTAGATATAGTGGGAATTAGTGAAGTTCGGTGGCAGGAGGAACAAGACTTTTGGTCAGGTGAATACAGGGTTATAAATACAAAATCAAATAGGGGTAGGTAATGCAGGAGTAGGTTTAATAATGAATAAAAAAATAGGTGTGCGGTTAAGCTACTACAAACAGCATAGTGAACGCATTATTGTGGCCAAGATAGACACGAAGCCCACGCCTACTACAGTAGTACATGTTTATATGCCAACTAGCTCTGCAGATGACGAAGAAATTGATGAAATGTATGATGAGATAAAAGAAATTATTCAGATAGTGAAGGGAGATGAAAATTTAATAGTCATGGCTGACTGAAATTCGAGTGTAGGAAAAGGGAGAGAAGGAAACATTGTAGGTGAATATGGATTGGGGGGAAGAAATGAAAGCGGAACCCGTCTGGTAGAATTTTGCACAGAGCATAACTTAATCATAGCTAACACTTGGTTCAAGAATCATAAAAGAAGGTTGTATACATGGAAGAATCCCAGAGATACTAAAAGGTATCAGATAGATTATATAATGGTAAGACAGAGATTTAGGAACCAGGTTTTAAATTGTAAGACATTTCCAGGGGCAGATGTGGACTCTGACCACAAGCTATTGGTTATGAACTGCAGATTAAAATTGAAGAAACTATAAAAAGGTGGGAATTTAAGAAAATGGGACCTGGATAAACTGACTAAACCAGACATTGTACAGAGTTTCAGGGAGAGCATAAGGGAACAATTGACAGCAGTGGGGGAAAGAAGTACAGTAGAAGAAGAATGGGTAGCTCTGAGGGATGAAGTAGTGAAGGCAGCAGATGATCAAGTAGGTAAAAAGATGATGGCTAGTAGAAATCCTTCGGTAACAGAAGATATATTGAATTTAACTGATGAAAGGAGAAAATATAAAAATGCAGTAAATGAAGCAGGCAAAAAGGAATACAAACGTCTCAAAAATGAGATCAACAGGAAGTGCAAAGTGGCTAAGCAGGGATGGCCAGAGGACAAATGTAAGGATGTAGAGGCTTATCTCACTAGGGGTAAGATAGATACTGCCTACAGGAAAATTAAAGAGACCTTTGGAGAAAAGAAAACCACTTGTATGAATATCAAGAACTCAGATGGAAACCCAGTTCTAAGCAAAGAAGGGAAAGCAGAAAGCAGAAAGATGGAAGGAGTATATAGAGGGTCTATACAAGGGCAATGTACTTGAGGACAATATTATAGAAATGGAAGAGAAAGTAGATGAAGATGAAATGGGAGATACGATACTGTGTGAAGAGTTTGACAGAGCACTGAAAGACCTGAGCCGAAACAAGGCCCCGGGAGTAGACAACATTCCATTAGAACTACTGACGGCCTTGGGAGAGCCAGTCCTGACAAAACTCTACCATCTGGTGAGGAAGATGTATGAGACAGGCGAAGTACCCTCAGACTTCAAGAAGAATATAATAATTCCAATCCCAAAGAATGCAGGTGTTGACAGATGTGAAAATTACCAAACTATCAGTTTAATAAGTCACAGCTGCAAAATACTAACACGAATTCTTTACAGACGAATGGAAAAACTGGTTGAAGCCGACATCGGGGATGATCAGTTTGGATTCCGTAGAAATATTGGAACACGTGAGGCAAAACTGACCTTACGACTTATCTTAAAAGAAAGATTAAGAAAAGGCAAACCTACATTTCTAGCATTTGTAGACTTAGAGAAAGCTTTTGACAATGTTGACTAGAATACTCTCTTCCTAATTCTAAAGGTGGCAGGGGTAAAATACAGGGAGCGAAAGGCTATTTACAATTTGTACAGAAACCAGATGGCAGTTATAAGAGTCGAGGGGCATGAAAGGGAAGCAGTGGTTGGGAAGGGAGTGAGACAGTGTTTTAGCCTCTCCCCAATGTTATTCAATCTGTATATTGAGCAAGCAGTAAAGGAAACAAAAGAAAAATTCAGAGTAGGTATTAAAATGCATGGAGAAGAAATAAAAACTATGAGGTTAGCCGATGACATTGTAATTCTGTCAGAGACAGCAAAGGACTTGGAAGGGCAGTTGAATGGAATGGACAGTGTCTTGAAAGGAGGATATAAGATGAACATCAACAAAAGCAAAACGAGGATCATGGAATGTAGTCTAATTAAGTCGGGTGATGCTGAGGAAATTAGATTAGGAAATGAGACACTTAAAGTAGTAAAGGAGTTTTGCTATTTGGGGAGCAAAATAACTGATGATGGTCGAAGTAGAGAAGATATAAAATGTAGACTGACAATGGCAAGGAAAGCGTTTCTGAAGAACAGACATTTGTTAACATCGAGTATAGATTTAAGTGTCAGGAAGCCATTTCTGAAAGTATTTGTATGGAGTGTAGCCATGTATGGAAGTGAAACATGGACGATAAATAGTTTGGACAAAAAGAGAATAGAAGCTTTTGAAATGTGGTGGTACAGAAGAATGCTGAAGATTAGATGGGTAGATCACATTACTAATGAGGAGGTATTGAATAGGATTGGGGAGAAGAGAAAATTTGTGGCACAACTTGACGAGAAGAAGGGACCGGTTGGTAGGACATATTCTGAGGCATCAAGGGATCACAAATTTAGCATTGGAGGGCAGTGTGGAGGGTAAAAATCGTAGAGGGAGACCAAGAGATGAATACACTAAGCAGATTCAGAAGGATGTAGGTTGCAGTAGGTACTGGGAGATGAAGAAACTTGCACAGGATAGGGTAGCATGGAGAGCTGCATGAAACCAGTCTCAGGACTGAAGACCACAACAACAACAAATACACATAAGCAAAGTTTTAAAAAAAGTTATATGTTTAATAATAAAAAAAACTGAGTGTCCAGATTTCAGGAATGGCTGGTTGTTTTTCATCATGTTCATAACCAGCAACTTTCTCTGAGCATTGTTGATTTCTGTGCATATTTGTTTTGACTTTTGCCAACTATTCCATTTGTGTTAAGAATCTTTGCTCGTAACTGCTGTGCAGATGGTGCATCTGCATACCCTGCTGAAAGTTCTCTCTCACACTCTGATCTCCTATTCAAAGCCTTTAATCTTCTTCCTCACTATCAGTTCTGAGTGTATCTAGTGATAGAGTGAACTGGTAGCATCCCACACTGCTTTTGTCTCCAGATACATAGTCATTTGTGTGGAATTTCGCACTTTTGATAATATATGGAACCTTGCCAAATCTGTCCAGATGTTCTGATGCTTCCATTTCCTCTACTGAGATCTTCAGAGTTTGAATTTCTTTGAGTCAAAAGCCTCCGTATGAAGGACAGAACGTAGGAATTTTACACTCTCTGGTAATAAAATGAACTGCAAACGCAAACTGAAATCGTATGTGATGGACAACTCCCCTTGCTGTATAGGAGTAAACAACAATAAGACAGGTAAATGATGAGCACATTCCCTTATTTTTCACTTACAAAGCGTATTACACTTGTAAACTAAAAATATTTTCCATCTCATAGTGAGAGAGTGCAGTTATGATCTGTGCAAGATTCAAATAACCAGGGCCAGTTTAAGGCACAAGCAGTCACTTGCGATGGCAAGTTAAGATGAATGCCAGAAGTGTCTGAGTGCAATATTTGTGTACACTGTGCATCATAATTAGTAGTAAAAACTAACATGGGTGAAAGCATATGATAATAGAAGCAAAAATGTTCCAATTAACTGCCATTTGTAGGATACTTGTGAATTTATGGTTATGAGCTGCAACTAATTTCATTATGAAATATTGTCAGAGTTAGTGTAAATCAGTGGCGGCTCATACGTAAACATTCTGGGTGTTCGCAAATTTTTAGATTTAGATAAATGTGAGACTGTGAAATTAATAGCAAAAGTTAGGCAAAAGTTATACTTATCAGTATATTTATACAACTGCAGCCACTGCCAATAATAATAATAATAATAATAACAATAAGCATAACTTTCCTGAAAAAAGAAAGAATTGTTTTTGTGGAATTTTGTTGTTGTGTACCTAATTAAGAATAATTTTGGACAAGAACAACATGATGTTTAAGTTTCCATTATTCCCCTCTTCACATTTTTGTGTAAGTATGAGTTTTCATGGTTTTTTTTTTTTTTTTTTTTTTTTTTTTCAGAGAAATGTTCAAGAGCCCTAGCACATGTATTAGTTAACAAATTAACATGTAGGCTGAAAATAGGACATTCTTACATTGCACCCACACAACAACTTACACTTATTGTACACATCTTTGTTAAATGTTTGATTATTTGCTTGTAGCCAAGCTTATTTGATTTGGTCACTTTCTCAGACAACAGATCTGATCTGGGAGGCTCTAGTTTCTATGCGGCTAACTTTTCCTGGCAATCTTCTTTTCTGTTAGCACTTAAAACAGATTTAATGGCGTTCATGTTTACACTGCACATTTAAGCTGATCCCTGCACACTAAACAACCAACTCCAAATACAAAACACCATTCATGGAAATGATTACATTCAGGTAGTGCTGTCTATCAGCAAGGGCACTTGGCTAGAATCAAATGAGATGCTGAGAACAATAATGGCCAAAAGCACATCATCTTTGATCCCACATTTAAGTGAATATCAGATAAACCAGTGAGACAGCTTTTCGTGAATATTCATCTGTACAATGTGGGCCTACATCATAGAAAAACCTGACCCACCTCAAGATCAACAGATGTCAAACAGATGAATAAAGGCTACAGTCTCACAGCTGATTAAGATGTGCTTTATGTTCCTCACCACCTGAAATGGATTACTGTATGATAAAATCCATAACTTCATGTATTTTGTCTCATTCAGAATCCCACAAAATAGGTTTTCCTATCTGTATAACTATAACAAATACTGATGTCTGATCTAATTTTACTATACAGTCAGTGAATTAGCATATCTGAGGAGTGTGTTACTGTCTAGCAGGATTTATGTCAAGCGAATGGGGATAAAATTTGCTGCAGTGTGCTATCACCTTGTGGCATTGATGTACATTTGAAGCTGAGTGATTGGGGCTAGCTGTGCATGCTGTGAACCGTGCATGTTGTTTATCAAGTCTGTATGTATTTGGCTCTTAAGGTAATTATGTCATGCCAGTTGCACACCTGCAAAAGCTCCATAAAATGTGCACAACTGAAGGTGTGCTCATGAGCCTGATGTCAAGTTTCCCAGATCTAGAGGAATAACAATGTAGCATAGCACAGTAGATTTAGTGCTGTGTATTTCAGGTTACCACATCTATGTTGTGTTTAACAGCATTCAAAGAAAAATAACCAATAAATCTGCAATTTGTCAAAAGTTAGGGTGTTCACAAGCTCTTGTGGTCTTACATAACAGCAAGCACTGCTGTAAATGTATCTGAAATGGAAACTTTTCTACTAGGTTCCCACTTACCTGTGCTCAAGTTTCTCCCAAGGCCAACCTTAAGACGAAAAACAACACCACAGCACATTACATGTTACAATGTACTATTCACTCACATCCACTAAAAGAGGTGTTCAGAGTGTCATTCTACATTTGGAGGCAATATTACACTGGTCTCTGCAGTGAGCTCTGAAGTCTTTCAAACAACCCTGGATCATCTCATAAAGCTTGAAAAGACCATACAGTTCACTTCTTCAGTTCTTCCAACAGGAGTAGGCTACTGCACACTTTACTTTTGAGACTCGTAGACAGAAGACTAAGGCCAGGTGACCGAGGAAACCGAGGTACATCCTGTACTTGACCTATCCATCTTGTACTGTATTGGCACTTTAGATGTTGTCTTACATCAGCAGCAACTTCTTCTGCTGGCCCATCACACAAACACCATGTTTCTTACCGTTGCCAAGATAAGATCATGTATATAATTTGACTGGAATTGGATCGAGATTTAATAAAAAATGTTTACATTTCAAGTATGTATGTACTAAATAGGACAATATGTCATACTGAAGTTAATGTTGACTGGTAACCACACATTTGTAATTTTTTCAAATATGGCGAATGTTCATGGACCCAAGTTTACTGGAATATTGTAGCTTCTTTTATTGTATACTTTCCCATTTATCAGTTTTTGCTGTTAGTTGTGATCCGCCCCGTATATACAATATCAAAATTTATATATAAAAATAAAGATGAGGTGACTTACCGAACGAAAGCACTGGCAGGTCGATAGACACACAAACAAACACAAACATACACACAAAATTCAAGCTTTCGCAACAAACTGTTGCCTCATCAGGAAAGAGAGAAGGAGAGGGAAAGACGAAAGGATGTGGGTTTTAAGGGAGAGGGTAAGGAGTCATTCCAATCCCGGGAGCGGAAAGACTTACCTTAGGGGGAAAAAAGGACGGGCATACACTCGCACACACACACATATCCATCCACACATATACAGACACAAGCAGACATATTCTTTAAATATGTCTGCTTGTGTCTGTATATGTGTGGATGGATATGTGTGTGTGTGCGAGTGTATACCCGTCCTTTTTTCCCCCTAAGGTAAGTCTTTCTGCTCCCGGGATTGGAATGACTCCTTACCCTCTCCCTTAAAACCCACATCCTTTTGTCTTTCCCTCTCCTTCTCTCTTTCCTGATGAGGCAACAGTTTGTTGCGAAAGCTTGAATTTTGTGTGTATGTTTGTGTTTGTTTGTGTGTCTATCGACCTGCCAGCGCTTTCGTTCGGTAAGTCACCTCATCTTTATTTTTATATATAATTTTTCCCACGTGGAATGTTTCCCTCTATTATATTAATATCAAAATTTGTATTTTAATGTCTACAGATACATAAGTAATAAATCTGTAGTTGCTCACAACTTGATGTAAATATTTTCAGGTGATGCTGTTTCAGTGGCAGGTGTGTCCATTTAAATTGGGGCTATCACCAGCAATCGAACCCTGCTTCTCTATGTGAATGCTCCCATTCAATGGCTGAGGGAGCTTTTATATTTATGACATTGGATATTATCAACCTCAGGCCATTATAACTAAACACTGCAACTGCTCTTCATAAGAAAATACCAAGTGCTTCAGCAACGTTTGGTGATATGGTATTAACTCTGTTTATGGACACAATGTACACCCTAGCCAGCTGTGATGCTCTCCTCCTCTCAATCCCCACTGAATTTCCAACAATGATATCCATACAATGTGGTAGCAACACTTGATTCCAGATGAACGGTATTCAACAGGTCTAATAGAGTGGTCTTGTTCTGTGCTAGTAAATTGTTCTGTGTCCTGTTGTCCAGCACTTCTGTACAGTTACTCTGTACATTTACTGTCTTGATAATGACAAACCAACTGATGAAAATGCCTGAGAAAAGCATCTACCTGGTGCACATCATCAAAAAATAAAAGCAGATGAAAGAAAGGAAAATAAAAAACAAGTTAAGGCTCTGAAAGCTTTTTTTATGTTGCCTTCAACAAGCAGCATGAAAGCCTTGTACAGACATTGTTTCACCAAATAGAAATACTGTGAGCTCTGGTGGTGACCTATCTGCAGCTAAAACTTTATCTGCAAGAGCTGAACCATTCCTTGTTGACAAGCACAGTTTTTTGTATTGTAGACTAACTAATTTAATATGAAAAATTGAATTTTAGCAATGTAATTTGTTACTTATATGTTATGTCTGTCTGTTCAGATATATCCAAAATAAGCCACCATCTTTGATCATGCAGCCTTATATGACAATTAATCAAAGAAATAAAGACATTATCTGCTAGTAGGCATTGAATTAAATTGGTGTGAAAAGTTGAAAATTTGTGCTGGAGTGAGACTTGAACCCAGGTTTTTCAAATTATCATGCAATGCATGGTTGTCTTGAATGCCTTTGTTAACAGTCCCTGACTAACCAAAATTCTCAACTTATCCACACACTACTTATATAGTGCCTCTGCCCATTACCTTCACTACTCACAGTGATCACTGATTCCTGTAGGAATTCAGGCTTGTTCTTGCAACTACACTGAAAGGATTATTGGCTGTCTTGCCCTGGTTTCATATACTCTAAGACAAAAGAAAAAAAAGGATGCATCACAAATGAATTATCACAATGGGACAGAATTCATCAGATGTGAAGTACATGCACAGACAACTGAGCAAGTCAAAAATATGTAGGTTCACCTATGGGTTTCATCAAAGCAGTTTCTCGGCTTGGCACTGACTGATGCAGTTGTTGGATGTCCTGCTGATGGATATCACGCAAAATTTGCCCAATTGTCACATTTTATTTTCAAAATTACAAACTAGTTGGATGTCCTGCCAATTATGCCCCAAATGTTCTCAGTTGGGGAGAGATCTGGCGACCTTGCTGGCCAAGTTATGGTCTGGCAAGGATGAAGACAATCAGTAGAAACTCTCACTGTGTGCATGCAGCATTATGTAGCTAAACTGTAAGCCCAGGATGGCTTGCCATGAAGAGTAACAAAATGGGATATAGAATGAGTCAACCCACAGCTGTGGTGTAAGGAACCCACAGATGCAACCATAGGGGTACTGCTATGAAAAGATGTTACACCACAATCCGTCACTCCTGGTTGTCAGATGGTATGGTGGGTGACAGTCAGATTGGTATCCCACCACTGCATAGGTCATCTCCAGACCTGTTTCCACTGATTATCAGGGCCTGTTTCAAAGTGGGTCTCATCATTGAAGACCATTCTACTCCAATCAATGAGATTCCAGGACGAAGACATGTCTGGAGACACACTGGTCAGCAGTAATTTACCAATCTGACTGTTGTCTACCATACACCACCATACACCCTGACAACCAGAACTGAAGATTTGGAGCGCCATTTCTTTTCATAGTAGGACCCCTTTGGTTGTCATACTTGTCACCCTTACATCACAGCAATATCTTGATGATATTCTATGCACTTCTTTGTTGCTCTTCATGGCAAGCCATACAGGACTTACATTTCAGCAAGATAATGCCTGACTGCAAGCACTCAAGTAGGAAGACAAGCAGTAGAAACTCTCACTGTGTACGGGCAGGATATATCTTGGTGAAATGTATGCCCAGGATGGTAGCTATGAAGGGTGACAAAAAGGGATTTAGAATGATGTTGACATAGTACTGCACTGTAAGGATATGTGGATGACAGCCAAAGGGGTGCTGCTATGAAAAGAAATGGAACCCCAGACCATCACTCTTGGCTGTTGAGCTGTATGGTGGACAACAATCAGTCTGATGCTCCACCATTGTCCGGGGTGTCTCCAGACACATTTTTGCTGGTCATTGGGGCTCTGTTCAAAGCAGGACTTATTAATGAACACAGTTCTACTACAGGAAATGAGATTCCATTCTGAAAATGTGTCTGGAGATGTCCACAGCAGTGGGATACCAACCTGACTGTTGCCCACAATATAGCCCAACAATCAGGAGTGATAATCTGGGGCACAATTTCATTTCATAGCAGCTGTAACTGAAAAAGTGTCATGATGATTTCTCCATTGGCAAAAGATTCCGGAATAGCCCTCATTCAGATCTCTGGGAGGGGACTGCCAAAGGGGAGGTGATCATGAGGAAAAGATTGAATAAACAATGTAAGGATAACATTCTATGAGTCGAGGGGGTGGAATATCAGAAGCTAGAATGTGGTACGGAAGCTAGAAAATCTGAAAGGGAAATGCTAAGGCTCAATCTAGATGTGGCAGGGGTCAGTGAAGTGAAATGGGTAAGAAGTCAAGGATTTCTGGTCAGATGAGTATATGGTAAAATCAACAACAGCAGAAAATGATGTAATGGGAGCAGGATTTATTATGAATAGGAAGGTAGGGTAGAGAGTGTGTTACTGTGGACAGTTCAGTGAGAGGGTTGTTCTTATCAGAAATGACAGCAAACCTACACCAACAATGATAGTTCAGGTATACGTGTTGACATTGCAAGCTGAAGATTAAGACATGGAGAAAGTATAAGACAATTGAAAAGGTAATACAATACGTAAAGGGAGATGAAAAAGGCCAGGTGAGACAGTTAGATTACATCATGGTCAGACAGAGAGATTCTTAAATCAGATACTGGATTGTGAGGCATATCCAGGATCAGATATAGACTCAGACCACAATGTAGTAGTGATGAAGAGTAGGCTGAAGTTTAAGAGATTAGTCAGGAAGAATCGATGTGGAAAGAACTGGGGTACAGAAGTACTAGGAATGATGAGATTGATATGGTTGAAGTTGTCTGATGCTATAGATATACGGCAGTAAGGAATAGCTCAGTAGGCTGTACAGTTGAAGAGGAATGGACATCTCTGGCGAGGGTAATTACAAAAGTAGGAAAGAAGAACATAGGTACAAAGAAGGTAACTGCAAAGAAACCATGGATAATGGAAGAAATACTGCAGCTGGTCGATGGAAGAAGGAAGTACAAAAATGTTGAGAGAAATACAAGTCCTTAAGGAATGAAATAAATAGGAAGTGCAGGGAAGCTAGGATAAAATGGCTGCATGAAAAATGTTAAGAAATGATTGTCAGAAGTACTGACTCAGTATATAGGAAAGTAAAAAAGTAAGGGTTGTTACATTAAGAGTGCAGCTGAGATTCCACCATTAAATGCAGAGGAGAGTGCAGATAGGTGGAAAGGGTACATTGAAGGCTTTTATGAAATGGGAGATTTGTCTGGTGTGATAGAAGAAGAAACAGGAGTTGACTTAGAAGAGAGGGTATCCAGTATTAGAATCAGAATTTAAGAGAGCTTTGGAGGGCTTAAAATTAAATAAGGCAGAAGGGATAGATAACATTCCATCAAATTTCTAAAATCATTGGGGGAAGGGGCAACAAAACAACGACTCATGTTGGTGTGTAGAATGTATGAGTCCATGAGTCTGACGACATACCATCTGACTTTCAGAAAAATATAACCTATGCAATTATGAAGACTGTAAGAGCTGACAAGTGCGGGAATTATTAACAATCAGCTTAACAGTTCATGCATCAAAATTACTTTCAAGAATAATATACAGAAGAATAGAAAAGGAAATTGAGGATGTGTTAGATTACAATCAGTTTGGCTTTAGGAAAGGTAAAGGTAAGTCTGATGTTGTGATTGATAATGGAAACAAGACTAAAGAAAAATCAAGACGTGTTTATACGATTTGTTGACCTAGAAAAAGCATTCAGCTATGTAAAATAGTGTAAGATGTTCAAAATTTTGAGAAAAATAGAGGTAAGCTATAGGGAGTTATGGGTAATATAGAATGTTTACAAGAGCTAAGAGGGCATAATAAGTGTGGATGACCAAGAACAAAGTGCTCGGATTAAAAAGAGTGTAAAACAGGGATGTAGTCTTTTGCCCCTACTGTTCAATCTCTACATCAAAGAAGCAATGGTGGAAATCAAAGAAAGGTTTGGGAGTGAAATTAAAATTCAAGGTGAATGGACACCAATGATACAATTCGCTGATGACATTGCTATCCTCAGTGAAAGTGAAGAAGAATTACATGATCTGCAGAATGGAGTGAACAGTCTAATAGCACAGAATATGGACTGAGAGTAACTGAAGAAAGACAAAAGTAATGAGAATCAGCAGAAATGAGAATAGTGAGAAACTTAACATAAGGGTTGATGGTCATGAAGGAGGTGAAATTAAGGAATTCTGCTACCAAGGCAGCAAAATAACCAATGATGGATGGAGCAAGGAGGACACCAGACACAGACTAGCATGGGCAAAAAGGGCATTCCTGGCGAAGAGAAGCCTACTAGTATCAAACATAAATCTCAATTTGAGGAAGAAATTTCTGAGAATGTACATTTGGAGCACAGCATTGTATGGTAGTGAAACATGGACTGTGACAAAACCAGAACAGAGGAGAATCAAAGCATTTGACATATGGTCCTACAGATGAATGTTGATAATCAGGTGGATTGATAAGATAAGGAATGAGGAGGTTCTGTGCAGAATTGTAAAGGAAAGGAATATGTGGACAACTCTGACAAGGAGAAGGGTCAGGGTGATAGGATATCTGTTAAGACATCAGGGAATGACTTCCTTGGTACTAGAGGGAGCAGTGGTAGGCAAAATATGTAGAGGAAGACAGACATTGGAATACATCCAGCAAATAATTGAGGATGTAGGTTGGAAGTGGTACTCTGAGCCGAAGAGACTGGCACAGGAGAGGAATTTTTAGTGTGGGTCGCATCAAACCATTCAGAAGTCTGAAGACTCAAAAGCAGCACTCGTTTGGTTGTCATCCATGGTACCCTTACAGTGCAGTGGTACGTTGACAATATTCTATGCCCCTTTTTCTTACCCTTCATTGAAAGCCATCCTGGGCTTAGTGGGCTTACATGTCAGCAAGATAATGCCTACCCGCACACAGTGAGAGTTCCTACTGCTTGTCTTCCTGCTTTCCTAGCCATACTTTGGCCAGAGGGTCGCCGGATCTCCCCCCAACTGAGGATGTTTTGGGACAAAATGGGCAGGGCCTTCCAACCAGTTTGAAATTTTGATGATTAAACATGCCAAGTGGACAAAATTTGGTGCTGTATTCCTCAGAAGGACATCCAATAACTCTATTAATCATCACCAAGCTGAATAACTGCTTGCATTAGGGCAAGAGGTGAATCAACATATTAATGACTTGCTCAGTTTATGGAGCTCTTTCTCTCGAATAAATCACCAGTATTTCTGAAATTGTAATCATTTGTTTGTCTGTATATGTATGTCACATCTACTGATTTCCATCCCATTCGGATAACTCTTTTGTGGTGCATTGTTATTCAGATAATGTCTTCATGGTGCATTTTTTTTCTGTTCTTATGGACAGGTCTGAAAGAGTGGACACCTCATAGGTATCACCAGGGTGACATGGGCAATCATCCTTCAATGCAGATGGGAATCTGCAGTCACTGCGAGTAGTGGAGGTAGTGGTCAATGGCACTACGTCAGTAGCCTGTGGATAAGTTGGGAATTTAGGTCAGCCAGGGACTGCATTCGGCTAACTGAATCAGTCCAGGTTATCATTTGCAAGAAACATAAAAATCTGGGTTTGAGTCCCGATTCTGCACAAATTTTCCACTTCCCCCATTGATTTAATTCAATGTCCACCAGCTGCTAATATCATTATTCCTCTGATTTAATTATTTATAGTTAGTACAATCAGTGGACAGGTTTATAATGAAATAAGCAAAAGTAAACCAAATAAATCATGAAAGAGTATGTATGTATGTTCCACATCTCCTCCTAAACCACTTGACCAATATCAACCAAATTTGGTGTACATATCATTTACTATCTGGAAAGAATCACTGTGGGGGGCAAGAAACACCCACCTATCAGAGGGATGGGAGTGAAAAAGCAGTGTAGCCCACAACATGAGAATACCCACACTTAATCACCCAGTATTTGAGAATGAGAGCACTTAGAGACTTGCAACAAACTTTACACATAATTTCAAAGCTTCATGAAACTGTCTCTTGCTGACAATCTCCACAAAATGATGAAAGCAAATATTTTTGACACTATTCGTACAGTAAAACTTCCACATGTAGCATGACATTTTAATTTATTATTTCTTTACTGCTACCTGTATTTGTGTTACACATTATATAGACAGTATTCATACAGAGCACTGACTATGCCAGAAAAATTACATCATAGTACAACATGTAGTTTAGGAGATATGATGTTGTAAACAATGAGATGCATGAGAGAATGCTGCATCTTGCATAATGTTTTAATTTATTACTTCTTCACCACTAATTCTATTCACAACACAATTTTCAGACAGTAGACACATATAGCACTGAATGTACATGCAAAATTATATTATTGTATAGTACTTAGTTCAGATGATACATTGTCATAAACATTGAGCCCAGTGAAAATGAAACTGCAGGGCTAAATTTGCTGGACCTACTGATGAAATATGTTTACAGTATTCATGAACATGTTAAACATGTGTGAAATATATTTGACATGTGCATATATGGGGAAATCCATGATTAAAAAGCTTATCCTAAATCCCTGGAATGATTTCAATCAAATTCTGTAGACATATTAGGTACAATCTGGAAAAAAAATACTGCAGGTGTAAGAATCACTGTTCGGGTGAGTGTGATAATGTGGAGAGAAAAGAGAGGATTAGGAGATGAACAGACAGTTAGGGAGAAGGAGGAGATAATCACAGACAGGAAGAGGAGGAGATGAACAGAGATAGGGGACAGGGAAATAAACAGGGAGAGGGCAGAGGAGGAGATGGACAGAGATGGGGGCAGAAAGAGATAGCAGAGAGATGAGGAAGGAGGAGGCAGACATAGAGGGGGGAGAGGAGAAAATGGACACAGAAAGGAAAGTGGAGAAGATGAACAGGAAAAGGGGGAGGAGGAGGAGGAGATGGACAAAGAGTCAGGGGAGGAGAAGATGAAGAGAAAGATGAGGAGATGGAGTTGGACAGAGAGAGAAGAAGATGGTTGGTTGGTTTGTGGAATTGAAGGGACCAGACTACAAGGGATATCGATCCCACAGGAGAGGAAGGAGATTGAGAAAGAGGGGGAGAAGTACTTGGACAGGGGCAGGTGGACAGAGAGTGGGGGATGAAGGATGTGAATGGAGAGAACTGATGATGGATATGGGTAAAGAGAGGTGGAAGGAGAAGATGGACTAATATGAGGGTGGTTCAAATAAAAACTTTAATAAAAGTGGTATAATATTTTTAATTGTAACAATGAACAAAAACTTATATGTCATTTTTCATTGTAGTCTCCCTGATGTTGAAAGCCCATATTCTACTTCTTTAAAAGGGCATAGATCCACAATGAAAGATTTCTTTTGGCCATGTGTGTACTAGTCGTACACTGTTTCCATCCCTTTGTCACACTTGAAATGCCTACCTCCCATTGCTTCTTTGAGTGTGCCGAATGGATGAAGGTCACTAGGAGCAATGTCTGGTGAATGAGTAGGATGTACAAGATATTCAGATTTAATTTCCTTAATAGTCTCAACTGTGTTACAGGCTTTATGGGGTTGGGCATTGTCATGCTGTAGCAGTATTCCTGAAGTCAGAGGTCCTCATCATTTGTTTCTGATTGCAGCATGAAGTTGTTTTTTCAGAATGTCTGAATAAGAAGTACTGTTTACCATCACTTCCCTATCCATGTAATGCTCCAAAATTACTTCACTTGCATTCCAAAAGTGAACAAGCATGACTTTGCCAGCAGATGGTTGCATGTGGAATTTTCTTGGTTTCAGCAGTGAGCTGTGGCATCATTACTTGCTTCACCTTTTTGTTTCTGGTAGATGATAGTGGACCTAAGTCTCATCACCTGTAACCAATTTTTCCCAGAAATGCATCACCTTCAATGTGGAAACAATGCAAAAGTTCATCACAGGCATTGACGTGATGGTTTTTCAATTCGGCAGTCAACTGACGTGGCACTCATCTTACAGACACCTTATTGAAGTGTGGACAATATTCTGTGATGAACCAATACTAAACTTCAAACTTGTGGGTATTTTTTCAGAGCCTGTTCTCCTTTATAAGCTCCTGCACTAACACAGTGTTCTTATCTGTCACTACATGGTGAGCCTACCATAGTTTTGGGGCATCCTCCACAGAAGTTACACCACTTTTAAATTTCCTATACCACTCATACGCTTGGTAAAAACAACAAACATGAATAACTGCAGTGTGCTGTCATTCTGCAATGAATTTTGACTGGTGTGACACCTTCACTACGCAATTAACTCATCACGGATTGCTACTTGGTTCATGTTGACAGGTGGGTGGCCACATTGTTGTGGATGCTGCTGCCTTATCCCCCATTATAGAATCATTCTGCCACCTGTCAGTCACTTTCTGAACCTCAAGGAATGCTACTGTCACCTACTAACTTCATCATACAGCTTTTTAACATATTATGGAGCTTGTAAGGTTTTCATATGAATCACATTCACAAAAGATTGGAATAAATGCAATGCTGGGTTCCCAGCTAAAAAAAAAAAAGTATATGTACCACAGGCTTTCGATTATGTGCCCTGCAAAAATAGAAGGTATGTTCAGAGGGGGAATGATATTTCAGTTGTGTAGAAAAATGTTCTTGAATTGGCCCTGCATATAACTAAGACAAACTCTCACGAAGACGGCCTCTTACTACTTCAGCCACTTGCATATCCACAAAACATATATACACAGGTCAACAACAGATATACACTTCCTAATAATGTTTCTGAATATCATGACATCCATTGTTGCAGATACCTCACTGCTCTCTCCACATCCAATGTTGGGATCTCATATTGCTTCTCAGTCATTGGATTGTATTGATTTCTATGGTCTTGTGCTGGACTACCTTTTGACAAATTCCCACAGTAGCACTTCCACAGTTCTACACTTTTGCAGTGCTTTCTGAATTAGTTGCCTTTTCCTCTAGGTACCTCACTTTGATGAAAAGGTCACATGACTGTCATTGTTTCACATATTTTTCTTTGCCTTGAACTGCATGATCATCTTTAGATTTCACTTGCCACTATCTCTCTTTGACCCCACTTTTTAAAATGTAGATGATATGGCTTACTGTTGTGAAGTGGTGTGTGCCCTGCCAGGTGTATCTGCCCCTTATGAAAATGTTAATGCTTTCTTTCAACAGCCAACATTTGAAGAAAATGAGTACTTCCATTCAGAGTTATAGTTTATAGACTTGTTTCCAGTGTCTGGTTAGTAGTCCCTTATTACAACACTGCCACATGCACTATTCTATTCACACTGTGAACTCATTGTAGCAATGGTGTGTGGCTGCTGTGCCCATGACATCAGTCCACTTATCCCTGCTTTCATGAAATGTACTCTTAGAAAGGACAATAAGCTGGTTTTTTGTTGTCCTCCAGTCGTGGTGCCATTAATTGAACATCCCAGTACATCTCTTTCTTCCTCTTGGAGACAATACTGTAGCCTCCCTATCTAACACTTGTAAAACTAGTTGGCTGCTTCTAAACACTCTAAAACACCAGCATCACAGAATATTTGAATTATACTGGTCTAGTACACAATATTTATGTGTGTGAGATTCACAATGTAGCTGGCTTAACTGGTAGTGGATCTATGACTTACCATGTAATTTTGCCAAAACATTCACACACTATCGACCCTTAAGTAAATAAATCACTTATTGGTCAGAATGTCTTAAATTTTCAAAATTGGTGGGTATATCAAAGTGCCCATGCACACAGAAAATAATCAGTTTTTGACAATATAATGTGATTGGATGGATAAAGAATCTGCTCACCAAGCAGCAGCAGGAGGACACACATATAAAAAAAGGTTTTACGTATGCAGGCTTTTGGAGCCAGTGGCTTACCTTCTTATCCTGTACAGGAAGTCTCCCATGATCTGGAGTTATGGGTGACTTTTCCAAATTCTACCCCTTTTCCTAAACCTCTCCAATCCTTTCCCTTCACCCCTCTTCCTTCCTCTTCAACATTTCTGCCAGAAGAAGGAGCCTCTGGCTCCATAAACTTTCATACATAAAACAATGTGTGTTCTCATGCCACCACTTGATGAGTAGATTTTTTAATTATCAAGTTATATGGTCATTCACATTGTTTGTTGAGGCACAGGGGCAGCAGCTACCACATATTGCTGACTAATGTTTGTTAAAGAAGTGTAACTTCCCCCAAACAGTGAGGTCATTGGCCCCATCAGATTAGGGAAGGATGGAGAAGGAATTTTTCCATGCTCATTCAAAGGAATCATCCTGCCTGTCATTTGCCTGAAGTGATTTAGGGAAATCACAAAAAAACCTAAATCAGGATGGCCAGATGCAAGTTTGAATCATTGTACTCCCAAATGGAGTATAGTAGACAATGTTACAGCTGTACTTAATCATACAACATGATAGAATTTTTTGCTTTTATAGCATTTTGTAACATTGCTAATGTGTATTCTTCAAAATGAAATTAGTGGTTTGTTTTGATATTTGTGAACCAATACTTTTTACATCGTGTTGCATATGCCCTTTTATTGTTAAAGACTACTTAAAACCTCACTAAACACAATCAATGTATGGTGTAAAATATTCTACTAGTATCATTTGCAAACAAATATTGACATGTATCACACTCTGTGCAATATCAATGGAAACCTTTTGTATCTTTGTTTTATGTTTTTACTGGCTTTTAGTAGCAGTGGAGCATTGGATGTGAGCTATTATGGAGAGAAGTCAAAATGTAACTTGTCCCTGATGTACTTTGTGGGTTGTATTGCCAATATTTCATGAAGTGTAAAAAAACTGCTTTGTGGTTATTCAAATGTGATGAATACATACAAAAAAACTTTATCTGGTGTTTCATTGTAAAGAAGTTACAGTCAATACCTGTTTACATCGATGTGAGTACAAGACAGAAATCCATCATTGATGGCTTGCTGAGTGAAGGAATTATGCCACAATGTTGAGACAAAGAGGAAGATTAACACTTTGTTCTTAAACATTTTCAAGACCCAGGAACAAGCTCAGCAAAATCATATCCCATTTATTTTCAGGACAATGAACTGCAATGAGAACAACAACAACAACAAGTACTACTACTACTACTACAGTGATGAACAGAAAGATGAGTATACTTTAAGCTACCGACGTTTCACATCGAGCAATGGTAACAAATTAGTTCTTGGACTCATGCCTTGTAAATGATATTAATTAATGCTATGTCTGATAACCACTGACAGGATTATAACTGTACTTTTGTTATGTCAGTTATTTAATAATATTTCAGTTATAGGCAGAACAGGATCCCATTAGCTGATCCATTGGGGATCCTATGTTGTGTTTTCCTCTCCTCCCTTCTAACTCCTGGACCTCCTCCCTAAAACCTTGGAGTGAATTTGGTTCCCAAATTTACTAGAGAACTTATCCCATATATGTTCACTATAATAGAGGTACTACTTCCTAACAATATGACAACATGAAATTTCATTTGGCAAATTTTCCACAATGCTTAGCTGTCAGCTGTGAGTCTGCTATTATAAACAAATAACAGAAGGTAAATTGGCTGTCTTGTATTTAAACATTCTGTGGTATTTGTTTTTAGGTTGTTCTGTAATGTTCCCTAATGGTTCTTGTCAAATTGATTTGGTCTAAAATTGCAAAGAAAATGAAATTTTTCGTGTAATGTACACTCCTGGAAATGGAAAAAAGAACACATTGACACCGGTGTGTCAGACCCACCATACTTGCTCCGGACACTGCGAGAGGGCTGTACAAGCAATGATCACACGCACGGCACAGCGGACACACCAGGAACCGCGGTGTTGGCCGTCGAATGGCGCTAGCTGCGCAGCATTTGTGCACCGCCGCCGTCAGTGTCAGCCAGTTTGCCATGGCATACGGAGCTCCATCACAGTCTTTAACACTGGTAGCATGCCGCGACAGTGTGGACGTGAACCGTATGTGCAGTTGACAGACTTTGAGCGAGGGCGTATAGTGGGCATGCGGGAGGCCGGGTGGACGTACCGCCGAATTGCTCAACACTTGGGGCGTGAGGTCTCCACAGTACATCGATGTTGTCGCCGCTGGTCGGCGGAAGGTGCACGTGCCCGTCGACCTGGGACCGGACCGCAGCGACGCACGGATGCATGCCAAGACCGTAGGATCCTACGCAGTGCCGTAGGGGACCGCACCGCCACTTCCCAGCAAATTAGGGACACTGTTGCTCCTGGGGTATCGGCGAGGACCATTCGCAACCGTCTCCATGAAGCTGGGCTACGGTCCCGCACACCGTTAGGCCGTCTTCCGCTCACGCCCCAACATCGTGCAGCCCGCCTCCAGTGGTGTCGCGACAGGCGTGAATGGAGGGACGAATGGAGATGTGTCGTCTTCAGCGATGAGAGTCGCTTCTGCCTTGGTGCCAATGATGGTCGTATGCGTGTTTGGCGCCGTGCAGGTGAGCGCCACAATCAGGACTGCATACGACCGAGGCACACAGGGCCAACACCCAGCATCATGGTGTGGGGAGCGATCTCCTACACTGGCCGTACACCACTGGTGATTGTCGAGGGGACACTGAATAGTGCACGGTACATCTAAACCGTCATCGAACCCATCGTTCTACCATTCCTAGACCGACAAGGGAACTTGCTGTTCCAACAGGACAATGCACGTCCACATGTATCCCGTGCCACCCAACGTGCTCTAGAAGGTGTAAGTCAACTACCCTGGCCAGCAAGATCTCCGGATCTGTCCCCCATTGAGCATGTTTGGGACTGGATGAAGCGTCATCTCACGCGGTCTGCACGTCCAGCACGAACGCTGGTCCAACTGAGGCGCCAGGTGGAAATGGCATGGCAAGCCGTTCCACAGGACTACATCCAGCATCTCTACGATTGTCTCCATGGGAGAATAGCAGCCTGCATTGCTGCGAAAGGTGGATATACACTGTACTAGTGCCGACATTGTGCATGCTCTGTTGCCTGTATCTATGTGCCTGTGGTTCTGTCAGTGTGATCATGTGATGTATCTGACCCCAGGAATGTGTCAATAAAGTTTCCCCTTCCTGGGACAATGAATTCACGGTGTTCTTATTTCAATTTCCAGGAGTGTATTTGACTTTTCAGGATGTTTTTGTAGTTGAGGTAACTGCAGACTAATCAATACATTGCTAACAAGCAAATAAGCAATGGCAGTGAGTAGCACATTTTGTTTCTTAATGATTTATTCAACTCAAGTTTCATTCTGTATCCACAGACCACACTTTATGAAGTTCCTAGTATTTCTTCACATTCATTTGCTGAACAGTCAAAATGTCATTGGTGAACAATCAAAAAGTTATCACTTGTACTGTTTGTTACCTGTGGTCTAGGGGTACTGTCTTTGATTAGTAATCAAAACGTCCTCAGTCACGGGTTCAAAACCCACCACTGCTTAAAATTTGATTAATAATCAGCATTGGCAGCTGAAGACTTCTGACATAAGAAATCGCCATCATTTTCCAAATGGCTTTGTCAAAGAGGATGGAGAAGGGAACAGAGGTTATAGGCACTCTCTTGTCCTTGGGGGTGTGAAACTGCCCCTAAAGGTGGAAGAATCAGCAATGATCAACAGCAGGAGGATGCAGAAGGCAATGACAACCACTGCATTAAAGACACATAACATGTACCCACAGAACATGTAGCCTGCAAATGAAAAAGTGTCACGATGATCTCTCCATTGGCAAAAGATTCCAGAATAGGCCCCTATTTGGTCATCCATGAGAGCACTGCCAAAGGAGGTGACCATGAGGAAAAGATTGAATATCCAATGAAAGGATAACATTCTATGAGTCAGAGTGTGGAATTCCACAAGCTAGAATGTGGTAGGGAAGCCATAAAATTTGAAATGAAAATGCAAAGGCTCAATCTAGATGTGTTAGGGATCAGTGAAGTGAAACGGTAAGAAGTAAAGGATTTCTGATCAGCTGAGTACAAGGTAATATCGACTGCAGCAGAAAATGATATAATGGGAGTAGAATTCATTATGAATAGGTATGTGGGGTAGAGAGTGTGTTACTGTGGACAGTTCAGTGATAGAGCTCTTCTTATCAGAATCAACAGCAAACCTATGCTGACAATGATACATGCTGATTTTACAAGCTGAAGATGAAGAGATAGAGAAAGTATATGAGAATAGTGAAAGAATAATACAAGACATAGAGGCAGATGAAAACCAATAGTCATGGGGGACTGGAATGCAATTGTAGGGGAAGGAGTAGAAGAAATTGTTACAGGAGAATATGGGCTTGGGACAAGGAATGAGAGAAGAGCTAGACTAATTGAGTTCTGTTATAAATTTCAGCTAGTTACTGTGAATATTCTGTTCAAGAATCACAAGAGGAGGAGGTATACTTGGAAAAGGCCAGGTGAGACAGGAATATTTCAGTTAGATTACATTATGGTCAGAGAGAGATTCTGAAATTGGATACTGGATTGTAAGGCATACCCAGGAGCAGATATAGACTGAGGTTACGATGTAATAGTGAAGAATAGTAGGCTGAAGTTTAAGAGATTAGTCAGTAAGAATCAGTGCAAAGAACTGGGATATGGAAATACTAAAGAATGACGAGATATGCTTGAAATTCTCTGAGGCTATAGATACAGCAATAAGTAATAGATCAGTAGGCAGTACAGTTGGAGAGGAATGGACATCTCTGAAAAGGGCAGTCACAGAAGTAGGAATGAAAAACATAGGTAAAAAGAAGGTAACTGCAAAGAAACCATGGATAACAGAAGAAATACTGCATTTGATCAATGAAAGAAGGAAGCACAAGAATGTTAATAGAAAATTCATGTATACAGAATTACAAGCCCTTAAGGAATGAAATAAATAGGAAGTGCAGGGAAGCTAAGACAAAATGACAGCATGAAAAATGTGAGGGAATGATTGTCGGAACGACTGACTCAGCATATAGGAAAGCCAAAATAACCATTGTTGAAATTAAAAGCAAGGGTGGTAACATTAAGAGTGCAACTGTGATTCCACTGTTAAATGCAGGGGATAGAGCAGATAGGTGGAAAGAGTACACTGAAGGCCTTTATGAGGGGGAAGATTTGTCTGATGTGATAGAAGAAGAAACAGGAGTCGATTTAGCAGAGATAGAATATCCAGTATTAGAATCAGAATTTAAGAGAGCTTTGGAGGGCTTAAGATCAAATAAGGGAGAAGGAATAGATAACATTCCATCAAACTTCTAAAATCATTGGGGAAAGTGGCAACAAAACAACTATTCATGTTGGTGTGTAGAGTGTATGAGTCTGGTGACATGCCATAGAAAAAATAACATCCACACAATTCAGAAGACTTAAACTGCATTGAACTGTGTAAAATGATGCAAGACATTCAAGATTCTGAGAAAAATATGGGGTAAGCTATAGGGAGAGACAGGTAGTATACAATATGTACAAGAGCCAAAAGGAATAATAAGAGTGGATGATTGAGAACGAAGTGTTCAGATTAAAAAGTGTGTAAGACAGGGATGCAGTCTTTAGCCCAACTGTTCAGCGTGTAAATCGGAAGAAGCAATGATTGAAATAAAAGACACGTTCAGGAGTGGAATTAAAATACAAGGTGAAAGGATACCAATGATACAATTCAGTGATGACAACACTATCCTTAGAGAAAGTGAAGAAGAATTACATGATCCGCAGAATGGAATGAACGGACTAATAGTACAGAATATGGACTGAGAGTAAACTGAAGAAAGATGAAAGTAATGAGAAGTAGCAGAAATGAGAACAGTGAGAAACTTAACATAAGGGTTGATGGTCACAAAGTAGATGACGTTAAGGAATTCTGCTACCTAGGCAGCAAAATAACCAATGATGGATGGAGCAAGGAGGACACCAAACACATACTAGCATGGGCAGAAAGGGCATTCCTGGCCAAGAGAAGCCTACT
Organism: Schistocerca americana; assembly: GCF_021461395.2. Classification (NCBI taxonomy): domain Eukaryota; kingdom Metazoa; phylum Arthropoda; class Insecta; order Orthoptera; family Acrididae; genus Schistocerca; species Schistocerca americana. Next base: position 258,574,397 of record NC_060123.1, read on the forward strand.
AGTATCAAACATAAATCTCAATTTGAGGAAGAAATTTCTGAGAATGTACATCTGGAGCACAGCATTGTATGATAGTGAAACATGGACTGTGGGAAAACCGGAATAGAAGAGAATCAAAGCTTTTGACATGTGGTGCTACAGATGAATGTTGAAAATTAGGTGGACTGATAAGATAAGCAATGAGGAGGTTCTGTGTAGAATCAGAGGGGAAAGGAATAAGTGGAAAACACTGACAAGGAGAAGGGACAGGGTGATAGGACATCTATTAAGATATCAGGAAATGACTTCCATGGTACCAGCGGAAGCTGTAGAGGGCAAAAATTGTAGAGAAGGACAGAGATTGGAACACGTCCAGAAAATAAGTGAGGTTGTAGGTTGCAAGTGCCGTTCTGAGATGAAGAGATTGGCAGGAGTGTTACTCTTGTTTCTGGAAACTGAGTGAGGTGATGAAGTGATTGAAATAACTGACTCTTGTTCATGAGAGACAGGTTTCAAAACTCTCTCTATATATCCTGATTAAACAAAATTTCTCTAAATCATTCTTAGCAAAGTTACACTGATTCCTTCAAGAATACAATAGTTGATTTTATTGTTTGTCCTCATCTCAATGAGCTGGAGACCTTGACATCAATAAGAGATTTAATGCAAACATTCTTATATGTTCATTTTTATGAAATATCTCAGCTGTTTGGAAACATTAGAAAAGTTAACAGAAATCTGTAAGACCTACCCAAGTAATTAATTCTTTGTGATGATACTGATTTGCTTAATTCACATTTTCTTATCCAATACTGTAGGCAAGGATATCTGCCTTAAAGCTTGTGCTTGATTTCACATGATCCCCCCCCCCCTCCCGAAAAAAAAAAAAGTTTCAACAACAGAACAAAGCCTGGGAAGAGAATGATGAGGCACTTGTCGAAGATGAAAGTTGAAAAGTATTGTGAAAGGTGTAGTGTTGCATATAGCAGTTTGTCTCTAGAAAGATCATTTGGATGGCATTATTATAAATCTCTAAAACATCTTCAAAGTGATAGATTATAATCTGAATCAAGGAACTGCTATATTTTGCTTCAGGTAACTCAAAAGGCATTGCACAAAAACTTCATTGTTTCAAATCAAAATATACTATAAATTGTGTAGTTTAAGGTGGGATAAGTGAAATGTTACACAGTATTTCAATTTCTTCTTTCTGTGGAAGCTACTATTCCACTACACATTTTATAGCTACAGTTAGCAACTAAGCTTTCAGAAAGTGGGATACATGCGGGTCTATATTGCTTCTTGAGCAGCTCTCCAAATGAGAGTAATTACAGAGATGCTCTTCCATTTTTCTATGTACATCAAAATTTTGGGTTGGCAAAGTAGAACTAAGAGTGTGTTGATGTCGACAAGTCCTTGAGAATGTCTTCTGAAAGTCTGGTGGCTGTCGAAACAATTCATAGCAGAAAGTTATTACAGCAGCTGCAATACCCACAAGCAGTAATGCAAAGGCTCCTTCAAGGTGGGACAGTGTCAGCACATGGGTTGCCTCCTGTAAACACATATAAAGTTTTCCCTGGCAGTTGCTGAAATTTGTGTTTTTATAGAATATACTTAGTTACTGAGAATGCATAACTGCCAGTGACAGGTAGAAAACATTTCATTTTTTGACAAAGTCAGTGCTGGTTATCAACAAATTCGTTCTTATTTTGCCAAATTCAGTTTTTTTGCTAATTTTATTTTTTTTCTCCCTAAATTTGGTAGTTTTTTTCACCAAATTCAATGTTAATTTTTTGTCAGATTTGGTGTTTTTTGGCAATTAGGTGTTTTTTTTTGTCAAATTTGTAGTTACCTTTTTTTTGCCAAATTTGGTGTTGCCTTTCACCAAATTCAGTTCTTTTTTCATTGTCACCTCAAAGTACATTAAGTGGAACATGAACTGTAATTTTAAGATTACACATTAACATCAACCTTAAGGAGGTTTGAAGCCACAGTGAAATTGCAACATTTAATAATTATCAGTTACAAATATTAGCAAACTACCAACCTCAGATTTATAGCACTTTTATGTGGCATTATTACAAATTTCATGATATCTCATAAAAATCACCAGTTTATGTTATTTCAGTAAAAACTGCTAATTTCATGTTATTTTTGTGTTAACATTTATGCAAGATTTTCCTGTCACTAGCAATTGCATCACAATAACACTTCTGTAAATAATTGGGTAGTGCAAACAATAAACAAAAATGAGGAAATACAGCTGCATACAAGCATATGACTGGTGAGTGGTACATAAGCAAAGGTAATCACACAAAAATTTCACCAGCTCTTGAGCTACTGATATCACTCTTTTTACAATTCAAATTCTCTCTCTCTGTTTACCTCCCATGTGAACCATCCCCAGTGTTATGATTTTTATCATATTCAATCTGCAATTTGCTACTACCAATAATGGTCACTTCTCTGTTCCCCTCCTGCATCCCTTTACCTTCCTACCACTTATTCATGATACATATCTTCATCTTCTCTCAATAGCCACTCATCTTTCTGCAACTGGGTCTTCATCTTCTCTCAATAGCCAATCTTCTTTCTGCAGCAAATGGCCTCACCGTGTTAACCTAGACAGCTACTCATAAACAGTTTTCCTGTGTGTATGTGTGTGTGTGAGATGAGAGAGAGAGAGAGAGAGAGAGAGAGAGAGAGAGAGCAAGTGAGTAAGCTTTGGACACAGGAAGGGAATGAACAGGAACCAGAGAGGAACAGGTGATGGAATGGGACTGTGAAGGACTCTGCCAGTTTTGAGAGTAGAGGTGGTTTGGCCCAAGGGAATTGTGAGAATGTAGAATGGAGATAGGAGGTTTAATGGGAGCAAATGTTCTCAACCATGCAGCTGAAATGAGCTAGATCCAGGAGAGATAAGAGTGGTGAGGATGGGGGTGGAGGGTGGATCCAAATTTTGGTACTGCAGCGGTGAAAGTTATTGGTGTTGTTGTGTGTAGTATGTTCAGCAACTGGTTGGTCAAGTAATAGGCAATTGGCAATAGGTAGGCAGGTTAGCCATTGCCTGAATCACATTCATGAGTGATTTTTAGTATCATAGGAAGAAATGATGTGGAAAATCTATTTTTGTAGTAGATGACCAGGACTTTTTGAGGGTGAATGAGTGAAATCATGTGTGACATTTAAGATTCACCAAACCTCTGTTGACTGAATAGTTGTGTAAGAGCTTTCTGGTTTAATTTCATTCTTAAAGAGGTGTGTTTTTGGTTTCAGCAGCTAAAATGCTGGGACAGTTTTGGCAGGTGTATATGCCAGATGGTACTACATACAGATAATGCTGCATGTGTGTGGTTGTTGCCACTATGCTCAACATGAAGCTCATTTTGCCTGCTGACAGAGTGGAAATAGGATGGCACTGTTAAGTGTTTGGCATCTGGGACCGATGATTGCAGTGAATGAGGTGCACAGTTGTTGTATGCCCATCATTATTTCACAAGGCAAACTCCCTGCCACACCTTCTTTGCAAGCTTGCACAGGAGATTTTCTGAAAGGGGATCCTTCAATGAGGAGAAACAAGAACATGAGCAAACAGTAACAATGGTAGCCAATGAGGAGACTGTACTGGGGCTGGTATAGAACAACCACAATGCCAGTACACAGGCTCTCACCAGTCATGTCGGGATTTCCCACAGCAGCAGCTGGTGGATCCTGCATGACTACTCCATGCACCTATATCACACCCAGCATGTACAGTTACCAAATAAACACAATTTTGCTCCGAGGGTGGCCTTTGGGTGGTGATATTTACAGATGCACACAGCAGATCCCCATTTCCCATCCACCATGTTTTTTACTGACAAGGTGATCTTCACACAGGAGGGAATGTTCAAACCACATAACACCCACATGTGGTTGGAGGAGAACACACATGCAACAAGACCTGTGCTGATCACAAACAATTTCCAGTTAACGTATGGGTCGATATCACTGTGGACCACCTCGTCAGGCTGTTCTTGTTGCCGCACTATTTGACAGGTGCATCATATCTCATCTTTTTTCAGATAGTATTGCTGCAGCTACTGGATGATGCACACATTCCTGCTGTGATGTGTTCTGGTGTACCATTTCAGTATGATAGGGCCCTCTCACATTATAGCGTAGATGTGCCTCGCAACCTGAATGTAATATATCGTCAACATTAAGTCAGCATAGGTGGTTTGGTGCATTGGCCAGTGAGAGCATCAGAACTCATTTGCATTGACTACTTCCTCTGGGGATATGTCAAGACACAGGTGTACAAAATCCCATTAACAGTGTTGAGGAACCTTTTGCATGCATTGTGGCAACTTCTGGGGACGTCTGGGACATGTCTGGGTTTTTCTAGAATATCAGATTTATGCACTAGAGATGTGAGGCCTGCACCTAGGTCTGAGGTCATGAATTCCTACATCTTTGGTTGCTGCTATATGAAGCATAATAAACATGTTTTCTCACCCTGTTTGTGTTCTTCCTTTATTGTGTTTTGTATCATCACTACTGCACCAGAAAGGTGTTTCAACCATGTACTGCTATGTGATTTTCTTCATCTCGGTGTACACTCTCTCTGCTGATAGTTTGTACCTCCTGTGCCGAAACACCCTGTATTTAAAGCAAGAATCTGTGTCTCTACTAATTCCTAATAGAATTACAGACAAATCTCATAGGCCATTATATTCCAGATTAGGAAATCTTTATTTATAGCATGAAATATAACATGGCCTCTATCTACCATAAAAAGAAACATTATTCTAATGAAAATAAATTGGGTTTTATGCACACACTGAGATGCACTTTTGTATTAATCACAGTTCCTTGCAACTCATTAACAAAAGTCTGAGAAAAATATTACTTGCTTTCCTTTTCATAGTAAAACTTGACTTCATATTACAGGTGTTGTAATGATATATGACTATGTAAATGCTTATGCTTATTGGTTTCTATGATTTCAATACATACACTTAACTTATAAACAATTCTTTTACTATATGCTGAGAATTTTCTGTAATAACTGCTCATGACAACTTAAAACTGTGTCAGACATATTCACATCCAGATTCTTGCCTTAACAGTCAGTGTGCTACTAATGACACCACCTGAGCATGACATATAGACAAACACAAATCTTCCAAATTTGATGATCGGGTAATTGCCTACCCTGAAGTGACTGTCCCACAATGATGTGAGACTAGACAAGGGAAAGGATGTAACTGGAAGTTTTGGTTTATCTACCTCCTCACAATTGGTAATGCATTTCCTGCAAAAGGCAGGAATCCAAGTTCACATCTCAGCCTGGCACACAGTTTTAACTTGTTTCATGCTTTGAATGCAGCATATACTCAGCTGAGAATACAATAGTATTTTCTCAACAACAATATTGAGTCTGTGAATGAGTCTGGCTCATTCACAGACTCTTCAGTATGTCCTTTCTCTCAGAGGTACTTGTCTTTCAGCATTGTGGGAGATCCTGTGCAGAGTTTGGATGGAAAAGAGGAATCCTTGACAAACTGAAGTTTCAAGTAAGTTCATGAGGCATGCTCAGGTAGTATAATTGGTAGCACACTGAATTTGTAAGACAGAGATCTGTGTTAAAATACTAGTCTAGGATACATTTTAATTTGTCACTTTCAGTTATTAACTCAACTTCATTAACAAAACAAAGAGGCCCTTGGTGTTTCAAATAAAGAGTGAATGTATGATTTATTTTCAGTGGAATATCATAACATAGTGCATGTAGGCTTTTCTTTTTACTATACCTGTGTTTCACCAGAATGACTGCACTGTTGCAATAAATTTTGCTGGTTGACATCATGAAGCCACTTGTTCAAGAGTCCACTGCCTCTAATACTTTTGATAACAGCATCAATATTTGGCTTGAGGGGACTGCCTCGAGGCATCAACAACCCATGCAGACTGAAGCTGATTGCTGACTTAAAGGCATACAGAAGTGGCTGTTGCTGCTCGTCCATGTAAGATGCACTGTGGTACAACCAAAACAGCCTGCTGCTGATGGTAGCAATGTTCTTGGAGGAGGCAGTGCAATTGTATGAAGCTGGCAGGTCAGCTATGTTGACCTTTCGTTGTGAGATCTCTCTCTCTGTTGGGTCATTGAGGTTGCTGAAGTAATAATTAAAAACTGGGAGCAGTTCTATTCTCATTCCTGAGTGCAGAATATCTTCTTCTGTTGATACCTGATGTTCGTAACCTGGTTTTGTGAGGGCACTTATGAGTGTTGTCTGGTAAGATGCATTCAATATGATGCATGCCAGTATCCATGGAATGATAATATACTTCCTTATGGAAAGGCGATGGTTATCTCCATTGCTGGATCCCAGCAGAATTGCCAGCATTTTCAGCACACAGAGGAATGTTGGAAATGTTTCCCTGAGTAGCATAAGACTGTTTGCCAATGAGAGTCGTGCCAATAATGAGAAGGCAACAAGAGATATCACTACAAGCACCCACAGTGCAGGAGAAAATACGATTACTAAATTCTTCCATGCTGCTTTCTGCATTGCTCTTGGAACTACCCAGTGAAACTCATCTATAATGTGGTAGGCCGAAAAATCAAAGTATTTATATCTTTCAATATTTATTGCGAATGTGAAAGCTGCAATATCTGCCTCTAGCCCTTTTATCTGCCCCAGGACTCCAGTCCATGATCCATTTGGTAACAACACACCCCTATCTTTGTTATTTAAAGTTGTTTTGACATAATGAATACTGAAGTTCATTGCCTTTGAAATTTCATTTAGCAAATTTATTTCCATTCCTGCAAACTGACGATACCCATTTGTATGAAAACTTTCTTTCACAATGAATGGAGGAAAGGGCACTGCAATAACTCTGACAGGGCAGCCTCCGAGGTTGTTGAACAAGTCATGGCTGAGTGGTTGACTGCAGTACTTCCACTGGGTAAAGCTTATGTTTGACCATCTGTATATCTGGAGAGCTGCTGCACTTGTATCAGGACAGTGGCTGTTAATGTCAAATGGTGGCCACGAGTATATACACACATCAGCATCTATGATTTTGCCCTCTGTCACAGGCACAAAGGCCAACACACGATAAACAAATAGTATCCTTAGTTCCTGTAATAAAGAGTGTAAAGTGAGCAGTCTGTTTACAGCAGTACAATTTTTTGCATGATGCCACCAAAGAATGAAAAAATAGGCTCTGGCATTCCACGATATTCTTGTATGCAGTGTCACCATCCTTTGGATCAACTCCTGTTTGGGGCTATCTTCTACTGTTAAGATGATGTAGGCATTGTCAGTGTGTTGCTGTTCTGAAGGATGTTTGTGCTTTCCATCCATGGGAGAGGAAATTTCTATAGTCAAGCAAGCATCTAACTGCAGTGTCCGTAGTAATGAGTCTACAAAATAGCCGCTGTTATGAACCACTGGCAATGAGACGACGACCCACTTCTGCTGCCATAGGATGAGGTCAGTGATTTGCTTGCACGCAGATGCCAAGACAGCCTCAACCAATCCACCGTATCTGCTTGCACCTGTGGCAAGAAAGGGTATGAGCTGGAAAGTGTGACCATGAAATGTCACCTGAGATTAGTAAGCTCATGGACCAAAAATTAGTTATCCTACATATTGAAGGTAATAGTAATTTTAGGGGCATATAAACTATGTGGAACTGTGTGGAAGGGAGTTAACTGCTTGGTAAATGTTGAGTGGGATGATACTGCCACCTCAGTCTCTTTGTGTCAACACGAGGCACAAAGCTTGGGTGAGCAGCAATGTGGTTGACAAAGGACATAGAAAGAGTCACTCTTTGAAGGATGGTGATGATAAGCTTGTGCTAAGGGGCATGGCAGAGTGGTTGATAATGCTGGTGCTGTTTTCATGGAGAAAAAAGTATGATCAAAGTAAGTAAAGTTTTTGAAAAAACTGTAAAAGCTAGTCTAGTTTCAAACACATGCCAATGTATATGAAAATCACAAAAGACTGCTAATGAAAACCTGAATTTTTGAGAAAAGTTAAATGGTCAACCAAACTGTAAAGTAATGGTATTAATAAAAATATCCAGTTTGATCTGATCTGTAATGGACATGATGCAATCCTTGTTAAAATGTTGGCTCAACCAGCTTCTTACAGTGTAAAACCACCAAATTTATGATTCTGATGGGGTCATCATCAGAATTATTATATAAGGTTCACTAAAAACAATGAAGATGAAAATAGAAATAATAGTGCTCAACTAGGAAATGTTATTATTTATATTTTTATCTTGATCACTTTTAGAAATCCCTGTATGTAATAATATTTCTGATGAACAAGGCTTGACCTTTGAAATGCATCAATTTCAGTGTTTTTACAATGTGAAAAAGTGATTGAGCTGACATTTTATCAATCATTGTTGTTTCCTGACTAATAAAGGATGGTCCACCCACTCTGAATCTCACTAAAATATTATGTTCATAGTTTAAGCATGAGTCTGTACAACACACATAACCTTGAAACCTTCTGCATACTGTATCGGCTCATTGTTATCCAAAATAGAGGGCAAATTCTTATCACAAGTGATTGGTACCCTCTTTCAAGAACATAAAATGCAATCAAATAAAAATATGGCACACCACAACTGCTACACCACAAACTAGTGGATCCTTCCCCTGAAGAATGTGATATGAGTCATAGGACAGTGTCCCGTTAACAGTCTTTTCAGCACTTCCTAGCCCTGTCAGAGTTATCGACAAACCTGTCTTATCACTTGCTTGCCAGCTGACTGCACACAGCAGTGACTCCTGCAGTGTTGGAATGGGCAAAGATTGTGACTGGAGGTGATCGAAAGATCACAATCAAACACCTCACTGCAGAACTAGACCCCTTTGTTGGTAGTGCTGACACACTCGTCCACCAGTTGGGGTACTCAAAGTTGTGTGTCTGCTGGGTTCCTTGGCGGCTAACAGAAGATCATAAAGGGCTTCCATCATGTTTGGCCCAATGAAGCATGCACTCAACGGGAAGCAGTATGTGGATGATGGGGAAGTTATTGATGCAGCAAGATATTGGCTCCAACGTTGATCAGTAAAGTGGTGCCATATGGTCATACAGGTCCTTCCGGTAAGGTGGCAAAAGGCTGTCGCATTGAAAAATAGGGTTTTGTAGCAAAAAGAGTGATAAATAATAAGGTGTATTGGAGTCCTGAATAAAACCAACCTACTTTTAGAAAAAAATGAATTGCATTACTCATTGAGCGCCCCTTGTAATTAATGAGCATTCTCAAAGGTACTGATACTGAGCAAAATGACACCTTCTTCCCTTGATGCTGTAACAAGAGGAGATTATCCAGGACATCCTGGACCATTTTGTCAACTGTGTACATTTGTTGAATACTCTGTAGGGCATTCATGGAAGCTGTGCAGATTTTTGTATTGCTCACATCTCACCCTTCATGATCACATAGAACTGTGCACTGAATATGAAAAGTTCCTTTTGATGGCGAATGCTAGTGGTACTGTCAGGAAAAACAGTCAAACAGTTGATTGTTTCTGCTTTGTGGGACTCATTAGTATAAATGACTTTAAGATTTTGACATTTTTCAAAAAAAATCATTAAATACAGTATTTCTTTAAAACCATAATCTGAAATATAAGATTTGTTGTACACTGTGTGAAGTTTAAAACATTTTGTGCCTCTCTAATAGCAACCATGGATATTTATGCAAGGCCTTAGTTAGAAAATTTCTATCTGTCACAAGTGATACATGAGGTGCTCCTTTGTCTGGATAGCAAAAATGTCTCATCTCTGTTCTACTTTTACCGTTAATCCTCCTCACTTGTGCAGGTGGTGACAGAGTTCATGAACTTTTCCCATGATCTTCTTTTATTCTATGTAATTATGTGTTTCGCTGTCACTGTTGCTAACCACAAGGCTGCAAGGTTTTTGACTGACAAACTTAACTGCAATCTTTACAGAGCTATGTGCCTATCACTGATCAATGAAAGGCAATCTTGATTCCACCATGGATATGGTGCCTGGAGAGTATACCCAAAGCATGCATACCATATTCTCTGGCAGCCTGCTAAAAGACCTAAGCAAGATGATCAACCATGTTTTGGATTACATCATGTTGAAACACAGAGAGTCAGTTGTACAGTGCCAGTTGATTCTAGTGAATTTTGTTCTGTCGACATGTCGACATGTTAGCCATGGATGAATGGCTTCAGTATTTTGGGTTACAATTTTTTTCTGATGCAGTCTTTGTGAACTCTTCTTAACTTTTGGATGTCCTCATTTGGGACGGCCTCTAATGATTACATGAAGAGGACTTGTACTACAATCTACTAGTAGCTGTATTTCTGTGGAAGTATTTACTTTCAACATATGCATACTTAAATACATATTGGCAATCACAGGCCCTGAAGATCATGTGCTGACCTAATGAAGTTCCTCCACAGATGATGATCTAGTGTACTTTGGATCCAATTCTCATGGACACTCAACTGCTGAAGGTCCTTCTGCAGTTCATCCTCCCATCACTTTCTTGGTCTGCCAATTGGTGGAATTGCATCAGACTTTGCCATAAGCACAACATTAGCCCGGCACATTTCTGGCTTTCTGGCAATGTGGCCCGACAGGCTTACTCTCTGTGCTTTCATTTTCTGCATGATGTTAGATTGTTTCATTAGGTCATGCCATTCCTGGTTCTTTCTGCATCTCCATGTGTACTCTTCACAGATTTTTCCAAAGATCTTCCTCATTATTTTCCATTCCATTGGCCTTTTTTGTGATACTTAACATTTATGTCCCATATAACAACACTGGTACTATCACTGCATTATACGTTTTAAGTTTGGTCTTAACTGCCAGATTTTTTGATGACATTAACTGCTTCAGACTGAAATAAGTTTTAGAACCACTGTGAATACACTGGTTAATTTCTTTTTTAGGTTATTATACCTGTGGAACCGGGTGTCAATCTAAAAATCTTTTTTTTTAAGTTGAATGAAATGACTGCAATAACAGGAGACTACTGGATTTTATATACAGGGTGACTTTTCAATGCATACAGATTATCAAACGATGTATAGATAATGGTGAAAAGAATTGAAGAGTTATGTGCCATTCTACAGAAATATCATTACTTTTCTGTAACTCAAATGTTATAACGATTTCGTGGAACTGATTCTCCAGAGGAGCCATCTGTCCCAAAATGCGTGACAGACTTCAGTAGCGAACCAAGTAGAAGAGGTCTGTCACTAACTCTGGATACTCTGTACTTCTATCAGGCATAACAGCGCTACTTCGTGAAGCCATCTACCAAGTTTTGTGTACCATAGTTCTCCTCATATGTACCACCACATCTTATGATCATCACCCAGACAGGAAGTGTCCTGTGTAACTGCTTATTCAACACCTGGTGTGGCTCTCTGTTCCTTCCGTCAATGATTTCTAAAGGTCCTCCCTAAAGACAAAAAACTTTTTTGTTGGTTATTGACTAACTGCTCACCAAACAAAAAAACTGAAAAGTAATTTTTTTATGCAAGTAGTCTGTGCTTTCTGCAGGTTATATTTGCACATGCATCAAAAAGTCACTTTTATGTTCATTATTGCTTTGGCACATTCAATGCAGTACTTTTATTTGTTGATTTCTCCTTCCTCCATGTACATTAGGCAGTTCCTACTCTGAACAAGGTGTGTGTCTGAGCAGTTTACACATACTTCAGGGGGTGAAAGGAAAGCTGCACGTTTAAGGTAGTTTGCTGCTACCTTACTTCGTCATGTTCTTTCCTTCTGTGACTATCAACTTCTTACTTCTTTAACATTCAGATGTGCCCATAACCATTATATCTCTGCAGCTCATAGCACATCTGCTGGAATTAAGGTGGGCGTTGCACTTCTCCACTATTGCATTCTACTCACTAGACTACAATGGATTGGATTCTTCTCCTGCACAAGTATGATGTCTTTTAATATTATAGTACTTTCCACCAAGAGTGGGCCAGCTCTTGACCTTTTGATGGATTTAAAATTACCAAGACTGTTTGCTGAGGATTTATGGGTTTAGAAAAAGAACACTTTTTTAAAAAATCCCTCACCTCTCTTTATTACAATTCACTATCTTATCAAAAGTATTCAGACATATACATGCAGACATTAATAATGGATGAGTCCACAATTTGACTTTATGATGAACTGAACTCTACTGGGAACACTTTCACTTAGGTGTCTCAATGTCCATCATAGAGTTGAACCAGAGATGATAGTAAAGTTGAATGCTGGTGTTTGGAGGGAAGTCGATGTTTCAACTCATCCCATAAGTGTTTCATTGAATTCGGGTTGGGCTTCTGGACAGGCTGATCCATTTCAGAAATGTTATTGTCCATGAATTATTGCCCCATGGTTGCTGCCTAATGGCAAGGTGCATTGTCATCCTAGTACAGTCATCACCTCGGGACTGTTCCTCTACTGTCTGCAGCATAATGCTGTACAAGATGTTCAAATCTTTCTGCGTTTAGCATTTTTAAGTGCAATAAGGGGGTCACACCTAAACACAAAAAACACCTGCATTCAGGACACCACCTCCTCTGGCACTATACATGTTGGCAGGTAACGTTCTCCAGACATTTGTCAAACCCAGACTCTTCCACTGGATTGGCACAGGCTGTAGCATGATTCACAACTCCAAATCACCCGTTTCCTGTCATCCATCATCAAGTGGTGTCTATCTTTAAATCACCTCAAGTGTGACTGTGGCTACAGAAACATGTGGCTTATGAGGCACTGCTTGAATGATTGTACCCCCATACTTTTTGACTCCCTACACACAGTAATTGTGCCAGCTGGATTGCTGGTTGCCCTTTGGAACTCACAAGTGATTCCTTCGTCTGTGATTTTTTACAACCACCCTCTGCAATGCCTGATGGTCTGTCATTACATGAGGTCTGCCTGGTCTTGGATTAGCTTCCTTTGAGTTTCCACTTCACAGTTGCATCATAAAAACCTGGTTAGGTCAGCTTTTGAATGATTGAAATATTCCTGATGGCTCTATTAATCAGGTTAAATCTAATGACTAGTCCCTGTTCAAAGTTACTGAGCTGTCATGATCAAGCCATTCTGCTGTTACTGCTTCTCTACTGACAACACAATATGATACTCTCCCTTCACACTTCTCATGACATCTAGTGGTCAGTTCCTCATTATACAAGGGGGTTAAAAAAAAGGGAATTATTTTTTAAAGGCTATATATTTTCAAATTGTTTACAAAACAACCTTATTCCCTTCAAAATACTCTCCATTACAATTAATACATTTGTCTCACTGGTGCTTCCATTATTTGTGGTCATCTTTAGAAATGGCTGACAGCTCCTCCCTTGTTTTTATCTTGACTTCTTCAATGTTGTCAAATCTGTGTTCTTTCATGTCCCTTTTCATGTGTGGAAATAAGAAAAAGTTGTATGGAACCAGGTTAGGTGACTAAGGTGTGTGGGGCAGCGGAATCATGACATTTTTAGCCAAAAACTGTCAAACAAAAATGGCTGTGTGTGCAGGTGTGTTGCCTTGATGGAAGAACCAGTCTCCTGTCTGCCACAAATTCACTGGACCAAGCTCCAAGATAACCCACTAACCTCTGACTGATGATCAGTCATCTGTCAACAGTCTGTGAGCACAAGCTCTTGAATTTTTTCAATATTTTCATTGATTCGGGCAGTTGATGGACGCCCAGAATGAGGTTTTCCATCAATTGATGTGTCATCATTTTTAAATCAAGCAAACCTCTCATACACTTGAGTTTTTCCCATAGCATTATCTTGGTAAGCTGTTTTCAACATTAAAACAATTTCAGAAACATTTTAACCAAGTAGAAAACAAAGTTTCACAGCTGCACATTGTTCACTTAAACTTGCCATCATAAAAAATGAAACAAGAACAAAATAGTGCTAGCAAAAACAATCACTACAGATGAACAGAACAAGCCACATTGACAACACAGGTGGCAGTGGACTGACAATGAGTTTGCTATATACACCTAGAGGCAGAAATGCATACTGCGCAAGCTCCACCCATGGAAATGTTATTCTGTTGTTTTAGTACGTCCTCATGCAGGAGTGGCCAGATAATCTTTTATCATATAGCATGTATCCATTCTAGCATTTTTGTGTCCTGTTATTGTCATGGAATTACATTCTTCTTGAGGCATTCTCTAGGGGTCTGCCCATAAAGCCCTCTTTAAGTCATGCATGCTACTCCTCTCAGTCAGTATACTCAAAGAGTTAAGAATTTTCTTTATGTTTTCTGATCAAATTGTAATCATATGAGATGCTAGGGAAATATTTGCCAAATCAGGCTGAAAGATGCATACCTCAGCAATCCTAATGTAACTAAGGTGCAGCAAGTGGTGCAGATTGCCGTTTATGCCTCAACAACCATCTCCCCACTGGTGTGTAGCACACCTTAAACATGAGTATTATTTTTTATTTAGGCTTGTACCATCCTCATAGTCTTTTTGATTAGGCCAAGAATCTCATTCTTCCATGACACCCAACATTGTCATACTGAAAGCCAAAAGTACACACTGATGTATGGCTGCAGAAGTATACCCAGAGTTTCCCATAATAGTGGACTGGGGGCAGTGACTAGCCTCATGATCAAGAATATCAGCTTTGGCAAACCAAGTTTCAGCCATCAAAGACATAATAATGGTTTACAGAATATTCAGTCGCCATTAAGTGTTATCAATCAGGGTCCAGCTAGTCTGTGCCCTGAATCCGTGTGCCTTCTTCCTACAACCTGGCTCAGACTTTACCTCCATACAGGCTGCAGACAAAGCTGCTGAAATTTAACTACTCGTTCTGATTCACTCCACCACATAAATAAGAAGTGAGATGCAATTCACATTCTTATATTAGCTACAAAATTACAACTCAATACATGATAAATGAGGACAGCTGCCAAGTTGTATACTGCCTTTCTGTACTACCCATGTAACAGATCTGATATTCAACTTGATAGGTAACAATTACAATACATTTATTATCTTTGACAATTCGCGTTCTTAGATTTCATGGAGCCCTTTCTTCTGCACTGGCCACTCCATGGAATTCCTATAGTCACCTCAGCAGGTTGGACTGTCTGACTGCTATCCCCTTCTGTACATTCACTGGACCATTAGCTATGTTATTAGTAACTATGATTTAAAACACCTCTCAACAGTGGGGTGCTCACAACTCATCAACTACTCTGTCACAAACATATTTTCTCTGACATATGTGTTTAAGGATGTGATACCTCTCATTCAAGAATTGGGATGTATTGCTACATGTCATGCTCGAAAAACTGTGAGACCTTGTTCAACCTCGGGAGACTTCTCTAGTGTCTGCTACTGAGTCACAAAGAATAATAAAATGTGTGCTTTGAGAACTGTTAAGACTTGGAATGGATTGTTTTACAATTGTTAACTGTGTGCTGACCTGTTTGAATATTATTTAGGCTATCTTATCTCTCTCTTCTTCTTCTCCTTCTTCCTGAGGATGTCTTCATCAGAATGAAATTTTGAGAAAACCTATAAAATAATACATAGAAAAAAAGTATCACAAAAAGCATTAACATGACATTGTCAATGTACAAGGTTACTTTACATGAAGACACATTGTGAGAAAGCAATGGTCAGAATTAAGAGCAGATATGCTCAAGTGAAAAAATAAAACAAAACATGTTCCAGCCTTTGGCACACGTGCCTAGCTAGGAACAACATCAGACTGATCAGTCCAGTCGCTTACACTACTGTCACAAAAACAATACAAGTGACATGTGCCCACCTAAAATATGAAAGAAATACCTGAAAAAAGGACACTAATTTTAAAAACAGAATACAGAGGAACAGAGCTTAATGTATTTTTGAAAATGCACATTAGTCAAGCAGATTAAGTATAGCTAGGAGCCATCTAATTAGGCTTTATAGAAATTACTATTATATAAAGGACAGAATAATATAGAAATATTACACAAACAGCTGTACAGTCCAGAAAATATGTGCATGAAGGTAACTTTAGTAGTACACATCTATGAGATTCAAAGAAAATATTTTGGAACCAGAGGCAGGAAAATATAGTAAGAAATGGAGGAGTCAAAATTCTGCAAGTGGTGGATTAAAATCATTGAAAAAATTGTGTTACATAGTTGTAACTGTTCACTGAGGATGAAGCCATCATTCTCAGAAATAAGTTTGAAAATCTTCAGCTCTTCAAGTACATTGAGCCTATGACCTTTCTTCTCCCTACGTAAAATGGAGATTTATTCAGTGCTTTTTGGTTTGTGTCCAGAAATTGACAGCTGATCAGCAAAAGTGGAATTGTGTACATTAGCGCCTCTTTTTTACCAGTATCCATTCTTTATATCTGACACTAAAAGATCTTCCAGTTTGTCCTCTATAATAAACAGGTCATGTATCACAAGTGATTTTATACCAAGATTCCTGCCAGTGGGTTACCCATTGCCAGTCCGTCAGGGTGATGGTAAAGTTTACCATTGAACATGGCTGATATTTTCATTAATTTTCTGGAAGAGAAATTCTTCAATAATTTTTCAGCTGCTGATCCGGGTATTGTGTCTCATCCTCGGTACATAAGTGCCATTTTAATCATATACAGTGGTTCCTGAAATGGAATTCAGCATTTTTTGAAATTTTTAATAGTTGCCATGAAAAAAATTAGTTTCACTTGCAAATTATAAAATAATGACTGTCAGCTTAATTACTTGGACCTCAGTATTGCTATTGACAACAACAGACTTTCTTTTGGTATTTTTAGAAAAGTCACTAATACAGATCAAACTGTGCCCACTAGTTCAGTGCATCCTCATTCTCATAAAAAGGCCTTTTTCCCTTCAACCATTCAGCATGCAGTTTTGTAGCTTTGTCACCTGAAAATCTTAATGAAGAACTGAATATAAGAAAACTACAGCAGTTAATCATAGCTATGATTCCACATTACCTGACAAGATCTTCAAAATTAAAACTGACAATAAAGTGACCACTTTAGGCAGCTGTACTCGTTCTGACAGTAATGAGTACAAAAATGTTTTCTCAATTCCATTTTTAGACCCTATTTTGTCCTCTGATTAAAAAATGTGGATTGAAAGTTACCTTTACCACTAACAATAATGTGCAAAAAAATCTCATTCACAATCTCAAGTCTACAGTTGCCCCTATACACAATGTGGGAGTGTATAAAATCACTTGTGATACATGTTTCACTTATTATATAGGAGAAACTGGAAGATCTTTTAGTGCCAGGTACAAAGAACATTGTCTGAGAGAAAGAGGCACTAATGCATACAATTCCACTTTTGCTGATCACCTGCTAATTTCCAGACACAAATTGAAGAGTGTTGAAGAAATTTACATTTTTTATAGAGAAAATAAAGGTCACAGGCTTGACGTACTCGAAGAGCTGGAGATTTTCAAGCATATTTCTGAGAACGATGGCTTCATCCTCAGTGAACAGTTACAACTATGTAACAAAATTTTTCCAGTGGTTTTAATCCACTACTTGTGGAATATTGATTCCTCTATTTTTTACTATATTTTCCTGCCTCTGGTTCCAAAATGTTTTCTTCAAATCTCATAGATGTGTACTATTAAAGTTACCTTCATGCAGATATTTTCTGGACTGTACAGCTATTTGTGTGATATTTCAATATTACTCTGTACTTTACCTAATAGTAATATCTATAAAGTCTAATAGAGGGCTCTTAGCTATACTTAATCTGCTTGACTACTGTGCATTTAAAAAAATACATTAAGCTCTGTTTGTTTGTATTTTGTTTTTATAATTACTGTCATTTTTTCAGTTATTTCTGTTATAATGTTTCAGGTGGGCACTTGTCACTGCCCGCACGCTATAGGTGCGCAACTTGCATGGTTTTTGTGGCAGCGATGTAAGTGACTGGGCCAAGCAGTCTGATGTTGTTCCTAGCTAGGCACTCATGCCAAAGGCCGGAATGTAATTTTTTTTCTTAACTTGAGCGTATCTTCTCTTAGTTCTGACTATTTCTTTCTCACAATGTAATTTTGCATAAGCAACCTTATGTCATGACAGTTGTCATCTTGGTAAATGCTTTTTGTCATATTTAATTTTCTATGTATTATCTTATAGGGTTTCTCAAAATTTCATTCCAATGAAGACATCCTTAGAAGTGTCGAAACCAAGATCAATGTTTATTTGCAACCGGTTGGCTGTGTAACTCCTATGTTGAAACTAGTATACAGTCACTGAGAAACAGCCATGTTTAAAGCTATTTAGGCTCTTTTACATATTCTGGAGCATTTACCAAAAACCTAGGTATTGTTCTATCCAGAAACAGAATTTACCACATCACTTCATTCTTTACTTTTAATTATTATATTATATAAATATTATATTATTATATTATATAAAAACACAGTGCCAGAATTTACCACTCAGCCAGAAACCAACACCAAAGCACCCTAAGAACTTTCTTTGTGAAAATAAATAATTCTGCCTACTAATATCAGTCGCAGTCCTGAAGGGATGAAATTTGAAAACGATTCTGCTCATCAGACTTGAAACAGTCAACAGACTTATCTTTTAAAAGTTTTGTAAGATGATGTTGCAAAAAAGAAAACTCAATAAAGATCTTATGAGTTTCATTGCCATACTGAAAGCCAAAAGCACACACTGATTTGCATGTAGTTTATCAGATGCTACGGGCACAGTGAACATGCCCCTCCTTTGAAGGAGGGATGTGTTGCCCAGGTGTATACCTTTTACTATATTACAGGTTTATCAGCAGTGGCAGAATACTCAATTCCCATTATTACTCAAGAATCAATTCGTAGTTTGGAGTCCAGTCTTGTGGTTTACTTGAAGAGGGAAATACAAAGTCACAGGAAAGAGAGAAACTTCATGTCACAGGAATCATTGTAACTAAAGCACCACTAAACATTGGATTAACTACAAGACAGTACTTCTGTAGAAAGTTAATACAGGTCTTCCACAGTTCCTCCTGGATGGAATAACATTAGATCAACATTTAGAGTCAGGTTGTTTGGAAGAAATCTTTGTTCATACTCAGAAAGCTGGCTGAGGACAGCTGGTGAACAGATACCAACAGTGAATTTGCAAGAACTGAAACTTGTTACCTAGCCACATGAACCACAGACAAATCCTGTACATGAATGGTTCTTGGCATCATGTTCATCTTTTATTTCTGAAATTGTTACAGGAGAAGAGTCTGTAAGAGAAGGTGCAAGGTTGATGGGAGTCATTAATTGCCTGTAGATGTTTGAATTCCACAGAAATGAGTTCTTTCCTTGATGTAATAGATATTTTGAATCAGAACATGAAACTTCTTGATACCCAGCTTTTGCCATTTGCCTTTCATTATGAAAGATTGTAACATCACCAGCTAAAATGATAATTTTTACATCCACCAGGCTAAAATTAGGTTTGTCTGACACAAGGAACATTCAAAGACAGGCATCTGGACTGGAAGCAAAGTATAAAGATTAGACCATAGCTAATAATCTTTGAAGCCACTTAAAGGTCAAACACCATCAGTGATAGTCCTACAATCTGCCCACTTCTGCAAGTTAGTATAACAGCAATGGATGAACATAGACCTCTCCCACATTCAAAACGTTTTTCCAGTCCATGGTTAGTGAATTGCACCATTTATATATGCTCTCACAGATGTTACATTATGCTAGGATAAAGATGACTATTTTTTTCATAATAAGCCAGCAAATATCAGTTGCTGTTGATTTCTATGGGCAGAGAAAATTTAGACAAATACAGTTTGATTCACTTCACCAATACTGCTGATGTCATATTAGGTAACACTAAGTTACTGTGAAAGCCAATGTTACTACACAGAATTAAACATTACGTGAAAGAAATATGATCTCCTAGCATACCAGAATTAGAGGCAGTACAGATTTAAAATGTTACAGACTGAGGGGAAACAGATACTCACTATAAAGCTGCTGGTGTTGATGAAACGTATGGAAAAACCTCGAGGAAATTATTGGGACGCCAGTTTCCAGCCCTTCAGCCTGAAATGTGACTTCTGCTGCCAACAAAGCTGCTACTACAAACTGAAATCAAGAACCAATTGTTGGGAAAAGTATTCATCTGATCTGCATACCTTTGTCTACAGTTCTGAATTTTCTCTGACTCACTAAAGATTTCAAAAATTACACCTAATTTTTAAATTATTGACCAGTACCAATAGTTCTAATAATTTCCAAAATATTTGAAACACTTATATAAAACCAACTAGTGGTTGTTTTTAAGAAAATATACTCCTTGCAAAGAATCATTTTGGTTACATTTGGTGGAAAATACCACTTCAAAAGCTCTTGAAAATAAATAATAAGGTCTCACTTGTTTTATGTGACCTAAGCAAAGCCTTTGATTGCATTCCTTATGAAATAATTCTTGAGAAGCTTAAATTTTATGGGGTACATAGTACATAACTGAAAGTAATTGCTTCATACTTGAATAGCAGAAAACAATATCTAACAGTTGGAAACAGTCATTCTCTGATAAAAATTGTAGGGACAGGTGTTCCACAGGGATTATTTCTTGGGTGATTTTATTTGTAATTGCCATATTTGCCATATCAGGTTTCTCATTCTGGGATGTTCTATGCAGATGACACAACAATAATTCTATCCATCAATACACATGAGTATTACAACAAATGTCACTGGCTGTAAATACATAAAACTGCAACCAGTCACTTTTTTGAATAGGTATTTATTATTCCATGAATGGGTTTTTGAATCTTTTCAGGTTCATCTTCAGATGGTTTTTCATAAGTTACATATCTATTTCTAGCATAATGCTGGGTGCTGGCTTGTGGCAGTATGGGTGGCTTTTTTCTGTCAGTGTGCATCTGTCTGTTTCCGTTGTGATGGTCTGTTGGTACACCACATCACACACTTTTACACAATATGTATGCATTTATACTGTGATAGTGGAACTTTGCCAGCATCCAGCATCTGGCCAACACAATGGAAGCAGACAGATGGATACTAACAGAAAAAAGGAGCTCATAATTTCGCAAGCCAGCATTCAGCATTATGCTAGAAATAGATACATAACTTCCAGAAAACCATCTGAAGATGAACCTGAAAAGATTCAAAAACTGGTTCATGGAATAATAAATAACTATTCAAAAAAGTGACACTCTCTCTCTCTCTCTCTAGCTTTCGCAACCAACGGTTGCCTCGTCAGGAAAGAGGGAAGGAGAGGGAAAGACAAAAGGATTTGGGTTTTAAGGGAGAGGGTAAGGAGTCATTCCAAAAAAACAAACAAACACAAACATACACATTCGCAACACGCACAAGTCGTGTCTGTATATGTGTGGATGGATATGTGTGTGTGTGCGAGTGATATATATATATATATATATATATATAAAACACAAAGATGATGTGACTTGTGACGTACCAAATGAAAGTGCTGGCAGGTCGACAGACACACAAACATACACACAAAATTCAAGCTTTCGCAACAAACTGTTGCCTCATCAGGAAAGAGGGAAGGAGAGGGAAAGATGAAAGGATGTGGGTTTTAAGGGAGAGGGTAAGGAGTCATTCCAATCCCGGAAGCGGAAAGACTTACCTTAGGGGGAAAAAGGGACGGGTATACACTCACACACACACACATATCCATCCACACATATACAGACACAAGCAGACATATGTCTGCTTGTGTCTGTATATGTGTGGATGGATATGTGTGTGTGTGTGTGTGTGTGTGCGAAAAATATGTCTGCTTGTGTCTGTATGTGTGGATGGATATGTGCGTGAGTGCGAGTGTATACCTGTCCTTTTTTCCCCCTAAGGTAAGTCTTTCCGCTCCCGGGATTGGAATGACTCCTTACCCTCTCCCTTAAAACCCACTTCCTTTCGTCTTCCCCTCTCCTTCCCTCTTTCCTGATGAGGCAACAGTTTGTTGCGAAAGCTTGAATTTTGTGTGTATGTTTGTGTTTGTTTGTGTGTCTATCGACCTGCCAGCGCTTTCGTTCGGTAAGTCACCTCATCTTTGTTTTTATATATAATTTTTCCCACGTGGAATGTTTCCCTCTACCTATATATATATATATATATATATATATATATATATATATATATATATATATATATATATAATGGAAGGAAACATTCCACGTGGGAAAAATTATATATAAAAACAAAGATGAGGTGACTTACCGAACATCGACCTGCCAGCGCTTTTGTTCGGTAAGTCACCTCATCTTTGTTTTTTTATATATATATATATATATATATATATATATAAAAAGAAAGATGATGAAACTTACCAAACAAAAGCGCTAGCAGGTCGATAGACACACAAACAAACACAAACATACACACAAAATTCTAGCTTTCGCAACCAATGGTTGCCTCGTCAGGAAAGAGGGAAGGAGAAGGAAAGACAAAAGGATATGGGTTTTAAGGGAGAGGGTAAGGAGTCATTCCAATCCCGGGAGCGGAAAGACTTACCTTAGGGGGAAAAAAGGACAGGTATACACTCGCACACACACACATATCCATCCACACATACACAGACACAAGCAGACATTTGTAAAGGCAAAGAGTTTGGGCAGAGATGTCAGTCGGGGCAGATGTACAGAGGCAAAGATGAAGTTGAAAGACAGGTGAGGTATGAGCGGCGGCAAATTGAAATTAGAAATTAGCAGAGATTGAGGCCTGGCGGATAGCGAGAAGAAAGGATATGCTGAAGGGCAAGTTCCCATCTCCGGAGTTCTGACAGGTTGGTGTTAGTGGGAAGTATCCAGATAACCCGGACGGTGTAACACTGTGCCAAGATGTGCTGGCCGTGCACCAAGGCATGTTCAGCCACAGGGTGATCCTCATTACCAACAAACACTGTCTGCCTGTGTCCATTCATGCGAATGGACAGTTTGTTGCTGGTCATTCCCACATAGAACGCTTCACAGTGTAGGCAGGTCAGTTGGTAAATCACGTGGGTGCTTTCACACGTGGCTCATATATATATACCAAATCTAATGTGGAAATTGAGAGAAGTAGTTACATCTGAATACTTAAAACTGATGTATTTTGGGCTAGTCGAGTCTCACATTTCTTTGGACTGCTGCTATTGGGGTACTCTTCACATATCAGTTAAATATTGAAGATAAAAAGTAATCATATGAAAAATGTGTAGGGGTGAACAAAGAGGTCACTGTCAACCTCTGTATATAAAATTTGAGACACTCACAAGTGTAAAGCTCTACATGTATGTCACAATATCATACATTAACCTGAATATAAAAGAATTTCAAGTAAGAGGAAACATTCACCAGCACAACACTAGGGCGAAAAAATTTAAAATGGATCTTCCAAGACACAGACTGGTAAAAGCAGCCCAGTTGCCCATAGACAGTTTTCTAAAAATATGTAATAAATTACCACTGTCAGTGAGGTCTATGACTTGGAAGTTATTTCAAAGAAAATTGTATAGCTGGGTGACCGAAAATCCATTTTATAATATGACACAATATTTGATGCACAAATTGTGAACATATATTAAATTTCAAAATATGATTAAATAGCTATAATTATGTATGTAATTGAGTATATTGGTATGTCTTTAATTACCTACAAGAGATAAAGTCTGTTCCATTGTAAATTGGGTAAATGGTGCATAAATATGTAAGTAAATCATAATATATGCATTTAAAGAGTAAAGCTCGAACAAAAATGACTAATTTTTTGTCTGGTGATGTTACAAATATCAGTTGCTGATTTCTGAGAAAATGAAATTGACATACAGTATTATTATAAATAATGGAAAAAAATGAAATGAAGTCCAATGCTTCTTTACAGAGCGTAGGGGAACGATGCGGGAGACCCGCACCGCCTTACGGACATTATAAATAATACTGACCTGCAAAAGATGCCCCTGTTAAGCCAAACAACCCAGTGGAAGGTTGGGTAGCAGTCCAAGTGGGAAGTTGGGTCAGTGAGATGATCAGTATTGGGGCTCCATGATTCACAACTTCGATAAAATTTTCTTCAGCATGATACATCACTGACTCAAGTTGACAGTTTTTCATCTTTCAACTGTTAAAAGCATAGAGGAAAGTTTAGCAAATAATGCTACCCTCAGTGTAACCAGTCTATAGTCATCTTGAGTGATGCAAACAGGCTTTTGGAGTCTGTGGAGGCAGCACCAACATGCTTGGAGGTGTCAGAGGCTCCAATCTGCAAGCCCAACCGCAAACAGCAGAACTTTTCATAAAACCTGGCAAACTGAAGCACCTCACCAGCATACTTGCACATCATCAAACCCTAACTGCAGCATTTCAGGGAACAAGGTTTACTGATCTGTCAGGATTACAGGATCCTTGGATGTCAGCATGGCAAATCTGTAGTGAAAACTGTTCCTATCTTAGAACAGGATTTGTTGTCAACAAAAAGTTCCTAGATTATGTAACAGCTATTTTCTCCCCTAATAGGAGAGTCTCAACCATCAATTTTTGAAGTGTGAAAACAAAAGTTGCGCTACCAGTATTGTAAATGTGTATGCTACAGTCAGACAGGCCAACCCAGACTGAACAAATCAATTCTGGAAGAACTTATCTGTAAGTTTCCTCGAGAAACATATGGTCATCCAGCTCAAGGATTTGATATTTTATGAGACATTTAATATAATCATGAAATCAATGACCTTCAAACACTTGCCCAGAACTCAGAAATGTTGGACATCCTTAAACCTCACTCCTGGTGAGTAAATAGATCATGTGGCTATCGCAAAGAAAGCACAATGACAGATCCAGAATGTCTGAGCTCTGAGAGGTGCAAACTTCAACTCAAATTACTATCTTTCAAATATTAAGGTTAAGTTTCTTTCAAGGGACATTATGAAGAAAAATCAGCAGGTTAGACACAGAAATCTAGCAAAGAGTTTGAGACATGGCAGTGAAATGCTGTGTCCCTGATTACGCTCCTTTCCAAATGCTAACACTACATAATACTGTAAGTAGAGTAAGAGAGTAATTTAGGGTGGAACATCTCCTAAATATGTGCTTTTTTTTTTTTTTTTTTTTTTTTTTTTTTTCATCTCAGCCTGACATTTGGAACACGATTATTTTGACTGAATGAATGCATCAGAATTCACTAGGATGCTCAACGGCAGTATCATGCTGGAGGTACACTATGCCCATTGAAAATGCAAGAGATTTGGGTGTGGCTGATGCCAAGGCTGTAGCGGGGCTGAAGCAAAGTGCAGCATTTTGAGAGTTTGCGAGGTTTAGCACAGGAATACCACCGAAAATAATTTAAGTAAGACACAGTTTTAGTAGGAAGAAACCCCTTGGCAACAGTCAGTTGGACCCATTCTTGGCCATGGAGAATAGGAGAAGCAAAAGTAATGCTCAACATATGATTTTCAGGAGGTAGAGCGATAGCAAAATTAGTTCCAGAAGAGTTACCGGAGAGTTTACACATGAGGAACAAGTGAGGAGCACCAAAATTTCAAAATTGTAGCTATTGGGAAAAGTGATGTGTGTGACATCACAGTCTGTTAAAATGTTATAAATAGGGGTTGCAGCCCGGTGTTCAAGGAAGATCGTGGTGAGTGTTGACTTAAGACAGGCCTGTAACTGATGGCATTTCAAACTCAGTGATGCATTAAGGTTTTTAGTAGTTGATCTGATGTTTGCAGAAACTATGAACAGTGCACTTAAGAAGTGACTTTAACTTGTGTTTATAAGTTACACTTTGGATTGTGACAATAAGTAGAGATTTAGACTCGGTTATCTCAGATGAGCAAAAGTTATGTCATGCTATTATGTCACCTCTCACACTGAAGCTGGTAAATAGAACAATGATTTATCTGGTGATGAACATTCTCATTGCTGTCATGATTATCAGTGTAAGTTTATTTTTCTGTTGAATATTGTGCGTTTTGCTGCTAAGTAGTTTCAGAACTAGACTGGCATTTCATTTATAAAGCCCAACATGGCAGCAGTATAGTCATTTGGTAGCAGACTGAGGTTGCTAGATAGTCTAATTTACTTGAGATTAGTAATTTTGGTGTTAATGGCTTCAGGGCAGGCTCCATGGATTCGGGTGTGTGAACCATTAATCTTTGTGGTATACTGTTGCTGATGTACACCAATTCAACTGGAAGACATGTGTCATCAACAGTATGGGGTGTATTTACCAGACAAGTGGATTACTTATTTACTGGTGTACCAACCTCTTCCTGGATTATTTTTGTGATTTAAAGACCATGTATGCTACTCTAGTTGGAGCACAGCATCAGGATGAATGCAGTCCAGATCAGGTAAAGGGAGAGAGGTTTTAGAATATAAAAGTAGTGTTGATCGGAAACGAGTGACTTAAACCAGCAGCTAAATCTCAGATATCACTAAATCATGCAAATCTCTTAATACGCCGCTCTTGGCAGCTATTACTACATTCTACACAGATAGTGCTGTGTGGTTTTTCTTCCACCTGTCCATTATAAATCAGGGGGGAGAAATAATTTTACAAGTTTACTCAGAAGATGAAGTCCCAGGAGCCTGATAATTGGGAGAAAGTGCAAGAAGCATTAGTGAAAGCAGCTAACAACACAGCCCCACTAACAAAACTGAAGAACACACATAGTGGACCTACATGTGTAATGCAGTTTTATGATAGAGGCAGCTTGCATAGCAGAAAATAGAACTGTCATAGGATAGAAGAAAGCTGGACTAAATCCCTGCACATGACAAAGTGACTGCTAAAATTGCGTGCAGTGAAAAACATGCTTTCGACAAGAACTACCTCCACTGGTGAAGGAAGATTCCAAGAACAACACCAGTGACTTGTAAATGATTTCTAAGCAAAGTCTCGGCAATTACAATCAAAGTCTACACTTCTAAGGCCTCAATGGTAAAGTCACCTACAATAACAAGGGCAGCTTTCATATACGGAAAATTATTTTGATATACTCCTCCATTGTGAATCTGAGTCTCCAAAATCAAGTTCCAAGCTCCAAAATCGCACACCCATGTATCCATATTTATTACATCCTTCAAGAGAAGAAATTAAACAGATCATACATTCACTAAAGAACAACAAGACACCAGGGGATGACTCAGTAATTGTTGAAATGTGGAAAAGTTGAGGAAACAAGGCTACCTGAAATAATCCATAATGTCTGGGACACCAATGAACTTCCATGCATTGATTCACCCATTCCCATTTCATAAGAAAGGTGAGAGAGTGATGTAAACTATTATCATAGCATCCCTCTTCTCTTAATAATTACAAGATTCTTTCGAAAGTGCATCAGATTAAGATAGAAAAACAGTTGGACTTGCAGTTGGCTGAATACCAAGGACAATTCAGAAAAGAACAGGACAGATCAAGAATAATAAAAGGGTTCTGTCTCGCATGAAATGTAGAAGTAAGAAATTAATAGTGGCCTTTGTAGATTTCAATGGCCTTTGTAGATTTCAAGAAGGCTTATGCTATAACTGACCGAATAACTCTTCTTGAAATCCTATAGCAATTAGGCTTATGTAATAAAATAAGAGGTATTATCAGAAAGACTCTTACTGATAGAATGATACAATGTCCAAAATGAAGTTTATGGCTGCTTGACATGGTCAGGGACCTCTCACTTCATGGAGGCATCATCATACGGGATGCTAACATGGTCTGCGGCCATTGTCAGTCCAGCTGGGACCTAATAGCTTGGTGAATTGTTCCATCACTGCACTCTTTTGATCATCATAGTTGGCACCCTGGTCGGCAGCCAACAGATCTTCATGGGACGATGGTAGCCATGCAGAAATATGGCCTGGCGTATTGGCAAGAGAGCTGCTCATGGGTACAGCCAGGAGGCAGCATGAATGAATCTTTCCCAGAAGGTGTGACGTCAGAGGCCCAGGGGACATTGGTCGAAGGCATTCAAGTCTTCACGTCAGTGGCAGCAAAGATGGCAGCAACAGTGATCCTTGGTAGTGCAGTGCATCAAGATAGTTGGCTGGTGTCTTGCAGTTGTAGGCATCAGATGAACATAAAGTGGCACATCACAGAATAGCATCAACATGGATTAACTGTAACTTGTAAGACTTTCATATTGACTGATCCTGTGTTTAGAAGTACGAGGGAAAGTAAAAAATTATAATTATCTGCAATGTTGACATAACTCTTTTTACATTGTTCATACTGGACTCTGTTCTTGTTTGTCTTATTGTTATGGTGTCGTGGTCCTGCTTTGAAAGTTTGGTCCTAATTCCACCATTTCTCTTTCTTTTGCTGCAGATAGACAATGGCTGCTCCATTAGAAGATTGCACTAAAGAGGAACAATGAGTGGTGAGCTGGTTTTTGCAGTTGGAAGATGTATCGGGGACAGCAGTCCATCAAAGACTTCTGGCACAATACAGGAACAGGCTCTTGGCACAATGGAGTATTGATGAATGGTTTGAAAAATTCAAAAATGGTCATGTAAGTGTTTGCGTGAGGAACGAGCCAGATGACCATCCAAAGCCACAAATGAGGACAACATTGAGTGTGCACATGACATGGTTCTGGTAGACACACAAGTGACTATTGATGAAGTGCTACATTGTCTGCAAATTA
Source organism: Schistocerca americana (assembly GCF_021461395.2). Lineage (NCBI taxonomy): Eukaryota > Metazoa > Arthropoda > Insecta > Orthoptera > Acrididae > Schistocerca > Schistocerca americana. The sequence goes on from NC_060123.1 coordinate 258,603,006, forward strand.
ATCATGGTTTGGTCTACAAAATCATCTACAAGAGTCTTGGGTTTCAGAGAGTCTCTGCAAGATGAGTCCTGAAACAACTCACAGAACAACTTGCAGTGGTGCACACAAAAGCAATTGGACCTCTGTCAGAAACATTTGGATCACTATGATAATGAACGTGATACCTTCTTAGACAGAATCATCACTGTTGTCAAAATATGGAGCCACCATTATGAGTCAGAGAGTAAACGGCAAAGTGTGGAATGGAAACATCCATAATTGTCCAGCAGTAAAATCTTTGAAACCCAACTATCTGCAGGAAAATTAATGCTTACCGCTGTTTGGGATGCACAAGTCAGGATAGTTGCGCAACAATAAACAGTGAACTCTACAGTGAGATGCTTACTGACAGGCTAAAGCCTGCAATTTGAAGCAAACGCTGAGGACTACTGTCAAAAGGTGTTGTGTTGTTGCACAAAAATTCCTGTCTGGTCCACATATCGCTGCCCACACTGCTGGAATGCTCTGTCACCTCAAGTTTGAGGTAATGACTCGTCCTCCGTATAGTCCTGATTTGCCAGTTCCGACTACCACCTGTTTTGTCCACTCAAAGAGGCGTTAAGGGGCCATTGATTCACCTCAGAATAATACACAGTTACATCATTTTACAATATAGTCCCCTTGCTTTGCATTGCAGTAAAAGGTATAGCTACACTGCAAATAACTTTTGAGTTACCCTTGTATTTATGCTAGTTATCTCATGCCTATGACATTACCAAGCATTTGATTTCAAATAAAACACCTTTCAGCCATCTAGTTCACAAACATGTTTTATTTGGCTACCAGTTTGGAAACTAGACATTTGACATCCTGTATTGAACAGCCAAGTCCCCGCAACCATCTCTGAAAAGATGGACATACAGTTACCAAGCATTGTCGTAACTGTTGCATTCAAATCATCAGCTTGGGACTTTGTGCAATGTCTGTATATTCTGGAGACACCCATACGTGTGTGTTATGCAATCTTATTTAACCATGCAATGGTGTCAGAATGACATTATAGTGTGGTAATTCTGCTGTGGTCACATTGTGCATTCTCTTCTTGAGTGCTGTGTGCCAGTACTCCAGCAGTGTGCCTTGCTGTTTGCAGCACAGTCTTTCCTTACTGAGACACTTCATTTGAGCCTGTCTTAGTTTAGCTCTGAGCTTGATAGGAAAAAAATTTAAAAATTGTGCATTCACTTAGAATTCCATTCTGTGGTGCAGAGACACACTGCACCGGCAGCTGAGTCCAGTCCTGTTATCACCAAACTAATACTTTTTGGAGCTATGAAAGATGCAAGGCAAACTGCCACCAGAGTTGAGGCTCATTATAGATTTCAGCAGGCAGAGCATGATGCACCGATAGAGTCGAGGACTCACCAGGTATGACTGTATATACTGGTTCAGTTCCCAGCAGTGAATAGGCTTGCACAGATTAAATGTTATTCCATAAACACCTACCAGGTGTAATAGTGGGCCTTGGAAAAATTTGTACAAGTAAGGACAGCTGACGTGCTGTTAACCTCAGAAGAAGGGGATGACTTGTAATGATAACAAAGGAGGAACTGCACACTGCCAGAGGGAGAAGCTTACAATGTGCCCAGCCCAGTTGATATAAACTGGTCTAGTTGTACATGCAAACAACTACTCTGAGGCAAAACAGACAGCTGTGGTTATCTGAGGGACATTATGGAACCTAAACCTTATTTCCAGCAAGTGAGATTGCAGTGGATTTATTTTGTGTATGACACTGTGACAATGGTGGCAAACTGCTACAGGTGGTATAAGCTCATATGGACAGGGAGAATTGAACTGAGACATACCAAGTTGTTGATTAACAGGGCAGTATGTGATGTAACAGGGCCAACATTCCACCTAGCAGCCATGATCATGAGGACTACCAAGATGAATGTAACAAAGCCACAGCTCAGCTGGCTGGACTTTTGATGAAGAATTTAATCTTTCTCAATAATACATTGAAATCAGACCTGATACAGTCCCTGAATCAACCCTTAGCCAAGGGACAGATTTCAGTGGACCAATTGTTGCAGCATGTTCAACAGTATAGGGATGGGCAATGGTGAGTGACTGTGACCCTGCAATGGCTAGCGACTGTGACCCTGCTTGTCATAATACTTAGTGGCATGGTGGTTCTACACCTGCTCTGTGCAGCCCACATCTACTTAAAATGAAAAGATGCCCTTCAACCCAATCCATGAGTAGTACAGATTCTGATAGACTGGAGCCCTAGAGCATGGGAGTGAGTGAAAGATGAAGTGTGAGTGTTGATGAGGAATGAAACTTCCTGGCAGATTAAAACTGTGTGCCGGACCGAGACTCAAACTCGGGACCTTTGCCTTTCGCGGGCAAGTGCTCTGCCAACTGAGTTACCAAAGCACGACTCAGAAGCTCTCCTGCAGGTTCACAGGAGAGCTTCTGTAAAGTTTGGAAGGTAGGATACGAGGTACTGGCAGAAGTAAAGCTGTGAGGATGGGGCGTGAGTCGTGCTTGGGTAGCTCAGTTGGTAGAGCACTTGCCTGCGAAAGGCAAGGGTCCCGAGTTCGAGTCTCGTTCTGGCACACAGTTTTAATCTGCCAGGAAGTTTCATATCAGCGCACACTCCACTGTAGAGTGAAAATTTCATTCTAGTTGATGAGAAATGTATTCCCTAGAGTTTACAAGGATGCTAGGCCTCAGAAAAGGATGAGAGAGCATGGAGCAAGGGTTTCCAAGGGCACATGACTAGCAGGACAAAAATCATAACATGATATGAAGTATGTTCTGAGATAACTAATGAATTATTAAGTGGAGTAGTAAATAACTTGCATATAAGCATAAGAGGAAGTCTAGTGAATACACTTAGTAGGTGAAATGTGGTCTCTGAATTGTGTGGTTTAAGCACCAGAAACACTTTTAGTGGAAACTGATTCCATAAAGTTGATACAATGTTCAATACATTTGAAAATTTCCAGTAAAGACTGTTTCAGGTGGGGACCCAAGGCCGTGTCTTCCTGTGGAAGATGGTAGTAGCACCACTACTGTTTTATGGGTGGATCTGAGGTGGTGTAGTGGTAAACCACTGAAGCAGCTGCTGGTAGCTGGCAAGTGTGAATTGTTGGCATTCCAATTACAGCAATAGTGCTGTTTAATCATTGTGAGAGGGGCAGGCTTGGTTCTGCAAAACCTGCCAGCACAGTGATAAGATACAGTTCTCATAGTAAAGGCAAGGGGATTTCTCCATTGGTGGGCTTCAGTGGCCCAAGCTGCTCTGAAGCCATTGGATCATGTTACCTTGTTGCTGTCTGAAGGATTTGACAATGATCAAGTGTTCGCACCATCGCCAGTATGGACATCGATGTTTGGCTGAGGGAATCAGGGAGTCCCTTAAGTGACATCCTCCCCCCTCCCCTCCCCTCCCTCTTCGTTGCCATCACACCACCATGGCAGAACATTAAAATGGCTTCCATACTGCAATGGAATGTTAACAGATTCAGAACACATGTGCAGGAACTGAAACTGCTAGCACAGGAACATACCCTGTGCTTCTGTTTGCAGGAAACACATTTTAAAGTGTCTGATGCCTCGTTCCTAAGGGGCTATATACTATATCACAGGGACGACATGACTGGGGAAAGAGCCAAGGGAGGGATTGCTTTGTTTGCCAATAGCACTCACCACTCCCCTCCTCTCCCCCTGGTTACTGACCTGCAAGCAGTTGCAGTTGTAGTTCACATATGCCAGAGGATCCCTGTTTGTTCGCTACATCTACCTTCACATGATGCAACTGACTCTGAGTCTCTAATAGTCCTTTAGAACAACTCTCCTTGCTGTTTCTCCTACTGGGAGACTACAGTGACCATCATACATTGTTGGTTTCGACCTCTTATTGCTCTCAGGCTCAGGGTTTGAAGAGCCTCATGATGTCTCAGAAGTTGTGCATCCTCAACACAGTCACTTCCATTCATTTATGTACTGCTACTGGATCATTCTCAAGCATGACCTCTCTTTCCACTCTCCAGCCCTCTCAGATTCTGTTCAGAGGGAAGTCACTGATGACCTTCATTCCAGTGACCGCTTCCCACTCTTGATGCATCTACTGAATGGAGCTCTCATTGAAAGGGCACTGCCATGATGGATGATCAGCAGAGCCAGCTGGATGTTGTTCAGCCAGCTGGCTTTGTTTGAGTGCTGTGATAGCATCCAGTAGTGTGTGAACTGTATCACATGAGTAATCTACCATGACCTTCCCAACCCAAAGCTCTCTCATCATCCTAAAAGGCCACCTGTACCTTGGTGGACTGATGAGTGCCATTCAGTCATTCAGGTCAGGCATGCAGCTCTGCGGCCTCAAAGTCTTTCAATTAGCGGGGCCAAAGGCTTGACGCATCATCAAAGGGAGCAAGAAAAAGTCATGGCAAGCATTCTTGGATTCTATCAACCTTCCACTTGTTCTGCCACAGTATGGGAAGGCATCAGGAAGATTTCCGGCAACGGCAGCCAGTTACCTATAGCAGAGCTGATGAATCAGGGGTGTCCCCAAAAAACACTTGGAGACATTGCACAGATGATGTCAGAGCATTTTGCAATGTCTAGTGCCACTACCAGCCAGGATTTAGCATTACTTCATTACTGTGCCACCATAGAAAGGAGTGAGTTAGTCTGAACATTCCCCATGTTGGAGCTGGATTCAGCACTGTCTGCAGCTCATGATACTGCTCCCAGTCACGACCAAATCCGATAGAGCATGCTGCAGAACTTGAAACTAATGCCCAAGGAAATCCTCTTACAATGTTTTAATTTGATATAGGAGACAGGCAACTTTCCCAATTCGTGAAGGGAGGTAATTTTAATCTCTCTTCTCAAACTGGGAAAGGAGCAAACGTGTCCCAGTAGTAGCCATCTTAATGAGCCGTGTAGGAAAGACTTTGGAGCGAATGGTTAACCATTGTCTGGTCTGGATTGTGGGAACCAGGCAGCTCCTAAGTCGCTCTCAGTGTGGATTCAGGAGATTTCAATCCACTGTTAACAGCTGGACCTTGTTAGGGGCGGCTATTCAGCAGGCTTTGCTATGTATACAACATTCTGTAGGCATGCTTTTTAATGTCAATAAGATGTATGATACTACTTGGAGACACCTTATTCAAGGACAGCTCCACCAATGGGGTTCTGTGGCCATCTCCCCACCCTTATTTGGCCCTTTTTATCAAAGTGATTTTTTCTGTACTGAGTTGGTGATGTACTATCGAATAGTATCGAACAGGAGAAGAATGTCCCTCAGGGCAGTGTTTTAAGTGTTACCCCTTTGCCATAGCCATCAACAGTATTATGTCTATGATAAGGAATCCTGAACAATGCTCCTTATTTGTGGATGACTTTGCAGTTTTCTGTGCCTTCTCCAGTACTGCAACAGCAACTTGTCAGTTGCAACTTATGTGAGAATGGAGGCGTGGGCTGAAAGACTGATTTTAAATTTTCTGCAGATAAGTGTGTGTTTGTTCATTTTAATCGTGCTTATCATAATTTAAATTGACCTGAACTGTGTAAATGGAAAACCTTTTCCCTTTTAAAGTCTCTGAGCCATTTTTGGGCCTCATTTTTGACTCCAAGCTGTCATGGTTACCACACCTGTAGAACATGAAGCTACATTTGATACCAGTTGGATTATGGGTACACAGCATAAGATTCAGCAAGGCCTTTGTACCTGAAACTCATTGATGGTGTCCACCATGAGGCGATCAGGCTATCTATAGGTGCTTGTGCAGACGTTGTTGAACTGACACTTAACATCCAGCAGCAGCTTCTCATGGTGCATCAGGTGTGTCAGCTCCTCACTACTTCCACTTACCCAGCATACCATACCATTATCTGTCCAGTTATGGAACATCTCTTACGAATCGCCCACGGGCAATTAGACCATTTGGAATCTGTGCGGAATGTGTGCTTGAGACCCTTGATGTTTGGTATGTACAGGTTCAAATGTGGGGTTTTAACTGACTGCGTCCCTGGTTACTGCAGAAGCATGGAGTAATTTTGGATTTAGTGCATTACAGAATAGACTGTACTCCTTCTGTTTTTAATGTGATATTTGTCGACATTTTCAATGACCACCACAACTCTGTACCTGTCTTCATGGATAGGTCTAAACAGACGGACTCCGGTTGCTCTGTTAGTTCAGTGTGCCATCCCCTTCATGCTCTTGTGTCACCATTGTTGTACAGAGTCATGCATTGATAGGAAGAAAAGTGGCTGGAAGTGACTGATAATGAACTGCGTTTAGTAAAGCCCACTACACGGTCATAGCGTACCTCTTTTTGCCCACGAAGATGGGATGAGGATTTTATTTTCAGACCAGAGGGCAGCAGCTGATTTGCTCTCTCTAAGTGACATTGAAACTAAAGTGGTTAGAGTTTTAAGATTTTGTGATGTGTCCAACTTGTTTCCAAAACTTTTAGGGAGATGTTCTTAATGTGTTAACAGGGAGATTGACTCACCCATTTTTTTTGTAAGTGGTCAGCCAGTCACATTACCCTGTGCTTTTCTTTTAGCTGTTCTGTGTTTTCATCCCTGGAATAGCATCTTTCGCCCTTCTTTGTTGTATTAAGGCCTGTGAGATGTGTTGGTCAATGCGAGTGGGGTTGAGATGAGTGAAAGAGTGTCATTTTATAGGTTTTCTTCTCAGTGTGCAACAACAATTTTAGACATTTCACCCAAATACATTTCTTTTAATATGTGTAAGGGTGCCTACCTATACCCATAAGCTTTACATGCACACACACACACACACACACACACACACACACACACACACACAGACACAGACACATGCACACACACGGTCCAAAAGAAATTATACACCTCTGTTACATGAAGTTATTAGTGCCATACAAACAGGTCCTTTCAGGGCACTGCAAAGATGAAACACAGCCATTCAAAGGGCAATGTCAGAAATTGGAATTTTCCAGAGAAGAGGAGGGTATGATAAGTAGTATAAGTAAAGGGGTGGGGGTGGGAGAGGGCAAAATTGGGAAATTTTGGTCCCAACCGGTATTGGAATGATCATCAGGATAATAGATTCTGTCTGCAGGGCAGCTGTCAGTTTAGGCATACCACAAAAACCATTATAACTGGAACAACTACTATAGCAATGGTGAGTATCAGTTTGGTCAGGGATGAAGCAACCAGGAAAGACGTGGCCCACCTACTGAAATAGGTGAACTACAGTTGCCAAACCTCCGGAGCAATGTGCAAAATGACAGCCTCTGCCGCAGCAGTACAATCTGGATACTGAAGAAGTGTAATCAATGCCAAACCCGAGAATGTCTAAATAGTGTAATAATAAGCGTTTATTTTGGTTATGATTGTGTATTAGTAATTTGGTTGTAGTAGACATGAGAAATGAGTGTCATTTTTGTTTTTGTACCAGGCCTGCTAACTTGTACTATTTTTTGTCCGATTGGTGATATTTATGTTCGACTTATCCCCTTTGTGGCACCTACCAGTCACACTCGTAAAGTGCTGATCGAAAAGCCATTTGTTGAGTAGTTTTCGGTAGATTTGGACACCATGATCTGACACAGATTGTTTGTCTTTTCTGCCTATGAGGATATTAAACTGTTTCTTGATAATTGTGATCATTGTAATTCATTTATTTGTGGTGTGAGATAAAGTAAGCTGTGTGTTTTCATTAGGTTACCTTAAAACAGTAGCAGTGATGTATTTAGTGTTTTATGTTTTCTTTTGTGGTGTTTCTCCCAATTGAGTTTTCTTGTTATCCACTGCATTTCTCTGACAAAGTATAGTTGTTCCTGTTGGCCAGTAAAATATGTAGATGAGTCATTGCCAATTTGAATAGGGTAGAGTGTATGATGTATGTGGCTGTCAGGTGTTGGAAATTGGCCTTCAGCTGATGTTGAGATGTTTTAATTTATGTTGAAATTGGTTCTAGATAAGCATTAATCTGAGCATTTCACTAGGAATGTGATGATCCATGACATATTGTTGTTCATTGTAGCAGCAATATGAAGATGTTGGTTTCACTCAGCTTGAGTATTAAGGAACTTTTAGTTTCTTTTTCGACTTTTTGTGTTGGTACACAGGATTATTGGTGTGATGTTCTTGGGCAAGAGTGATGAAGTTTTAAGTAGGTTTTTGTGCATTTTTGCTGTGGTTAATGGATTTTGAAGTGAGAGGAGAAAATGAATCTTTTGTGTTGTGTGTGTGTGTGTGTGTGTGTGTGTGTGTGTGTGTAAAGCCAGTTTCAAAGATATGCATGGTATTGTCGTCATTGCGATTCAGTAGATTTTGAGGTGAAAGGAGAGTATTAGGGTGAAATGGGTGTTGATATCTGAGGCATGGTTGGACTTTATAATCTGAGAGTTGGATTTTTTTTTTCATAGTTTGGGATGAGCAGGGATGTTAATGATGCAAGGTGAGTTCCTACCAGAGTAAAGACAATGAAACATGTACCAATAAAAGTTTTGGAACCAAAGCAGAATAGACTAAGATTAAATGTAACTGTAGTAATGATCAGGTGATAAATTAATCTTGCCCCTTAAGCAGTCTTCTTTAAGCAACCATCTCGTCCTTGAAATTGTGGAACAAGAGAAGTAACAATAATAAGCAGGAAAGAGAAGTCTGGATAGCACATCAACTGAAAGTATTTACGGAAAAAACATAAAATATACAGTGTAGAAATGACAAGAAAATGATGGCAAGTAAAATGTGTAGCATTCAGGTAAGACCATGTGAGTATGAAGCATAATTACTAAATCTGTTTCAGATGTACAACATTACCCTCAGAACAATGCATTAACATTTAGGCTTGTAAGGGTTTTCTCTCTCCTTATAATTTAATGTGTGTCCATAATTTCCAATGTACATATGACTTTTAACACAAATTTCGCCAAATGAATGGCTTTGGTGGTCCTGAGTTCTACGTTGTTTTTTTTTTTTGGTATCAGGTATCAGACAATACAGAGGTGACCAGTGCTAGACACACTGCCAGAAATGAGATCAAGAGAAGAATGATGGATGGTCAAAGAAAGAACAAAGGCGTACAACGGACACAGGGAGTAGAATAAAGGAACAGTGCATGATTTTAATGGATATCCCAATATGTTATGGTGGGAGGCTTTCAGTGATGTAGCGTTCTTTTCTTTGAGTATGCGCCCTGGTATGTAGTCACTTTTGTATAAAGTATGTAGTATAAGAAGAAGTAGCATAGCCAAGAGAGTTATGAAGTGGATGGAGAACTAATATTTTTGTTATCAGTCAAGGGATGGTAAGAATTTCAAATGTATAGTGTTCTTACCATAATGGATACCTATACATATATAACCTTCAGTGTCTTATGACTATATGATTTGCAAGGTTTAAAAAAAATAGGTAAATTTTTAAAGACAATCAGCCCATGTTTCTTATTCTGTATGCTTTATTTAAACTAATGTAAATTCGTGAAAGACATCAGCCCTTGTTGTTATGATAAGTATTTGTGATTTATGTAAATTAAGTTTTTTTAACTGCATGTATTAAGATTTGTTTTAAATGTACATATATGATGCAAAAAATATTCAACCTATGTACATTATGCATAGAGACACATGAGTGATGTGTGATGCGCGTACGGGCTGTCACAACAAGGGGGAATCTCATGGAGACAGCTGGGTATGGTCCAATGGAGTGCTATGGAACCGTGCCAGAAATGTGTGGGGTACCCTGAATGACACTGACCTGTGGAGAAGGACACAGCCATCTGCCACTAGAGTAGCTGTAAAGCCACCCATCCACAGCCCTATTGGTTGGCCGACCGCCCCCCCCCCCCCCCCCCGCCCTATACACACACACACTCCGCTGAGTGGGTCACCAACCCATTTGACTTCACACTCTGTGACTGCGTGGCAGAGTGAGAGATGGCAGGTGTAGGTAGCAGCCAGAGCAAGCAGGTAGAGCTCTGCCAGGAAACTGATGCATCTGAACCATGGACCCAACTGCTTAAAAATTGCCCACACAAAGGCGAACAGGCCAGGATAGATTCACTTGGTGGGGAGGGGGGGGGGGGGGGGAGGAGGTCAGCCCACTGGTCGGCCTATATACGGGGGTCTTAAGAGTGCCACAGTGGGCTGCGGCAAACAACACTTCCCATTGACACTGTCGCCATCTGTAGTCATGCAACAATGGGATGTGACATGGGAGGACTTTCAGTCTCCATGAAGCCAGATGACTTCTACATCATGCTGCTTCAGCTTAGGGTGGAGATCAAGCAAGCTGTCTTCAATTGTCAAGTCCCAGCCTATGTGACTGTCTGCAGTCTCCAGGCAGGTGATCCAAAGAACCAAAGCATCATTTCTACAGCTTTGCCAGTCATTCTGGGCAGTGAGAACATGTTTGAATGATAAAAGCAAATTAAACGAATTAAAATTTGTGCTGTGGCCGGGACTATAACTCAGGTCTTCTTGCTTGCTAGGCATCATCCACACATTCTCGTAAGATTGCTCATACAGTGCCAAGTGTGTACTGTTAACTCCTTGCATGACTGATTAACAGCCCCCTGTACATGACCAATGCAATGGATACTGTTCCAACTGTGAATGTTAATTTGAGTGAAATCCTTAAAGAAGATGATTTTCATTTTGTTTTACCAGTTCTCTGCAGTCCACTCAAAAGTACTTAAGGCACAATCAAGTAATTCTTCTCTATGTTTATTTATGGTTTTATTATGTTTTTAATACGTAAATTCCCTTATATTACTTTATCATTTGTATGGTTATAAGATCAAACAAACAGGGAAAATCTGGACCTGTTGTATCTATTCTGTACAATCCCTCTCCCCCTATAATTTAATTATTTGAGCAACACCAGCACCCATGCTTCATTTAAAAGGGTATTTCTTTATTATTAATTGCACAAATTCTTTACATGATGTATTTGAACACATGGGAAGCATTTTGATTTTCAAAACGTCCTTATGGGATTAGACATGAAATTGACAATGTAAGTCGAGGCTCAGATTAGAGAGTAGATTAGATTAATACTTGTTCCATAGATCATGAATATGACACTTCATAATGAAGTGGAATGTGTCAGGTTAATAAAAGATGTCTGTACAAGATATTACATTACACAAAATATTGCATGACACTAATGTTTAAGTTGTTGTTGTGTTTTTTTCCCTTAATTTATATCTAAAAATTCAGCCAATGAGTAGAAGGAGTTGTCATCTAGAAATTCTTTTAATTTATTTTTAAAGGTTAGTTGGCTATCTGTCAGGCTTTTGATGCTGTTTGGTAGGTGACCAAAGACTTTTGTGGCAGCATAATTTACCCCTTTCTGTGCCTAAGTCAGATTTAACCCTGCGTAGTGAAGATCATCCTTTCTCCTGGTGTTATAGCTATGCACACTGCTATTACTTTTGAACTGGGTTGGATTATTAACAACAAATTTCATAAGTGAATATATATACTGTGTGGTTACTGAGAGGATCCCTAGATCCTTAAATAGATGTCTGCAGGATGACTGTGGGTGGGCTCCAGCAATTATTCTGACTACACGTTTTTGAACAATGAATACTGTTCTACTCAATGATGAATTACCCCAGAATATGATGCCATATGAAAGCAGTGAATGAAAGTAGGCATAGTAAGCTAATTTACTGAGATTCTTATCATCAAAATTTGCAATAACCCTAATAGCACATGTAGCTGAACTCAGACGTTTCAGCAGACCATCAATGTGTTGCTTCCAGTTTAACCTCTCGTCAATGGACACACCTAAAAATTTTGAAAATTCTACCTTAGCTACAGACTTCCGTTCAAAGTCTATATTTATTACTGGAGTTGTGCCATTTACTGTATGGAACTGTATATACTGTGTTTTATCAAAATTTAAAGAGAGTCCGTTTGCTGAGAACCACTTAATAATTTTGTGAAAAACATCATTTACAATTACATCACTTAGTTCTTGTTTTTTGGATGTTATTACTTTGTATCATCAGCAAAAAGAACTAACTTTGCATCTTCATCAATGTGGAATGGTAAGTCATTTTTTTACCCCCCCCCCCCCCCCCCCCCAGTTTGAGGAATCAGCTGTTGTTTTAACATTACATGAACCACTTATTTCAACTTTCTGCATTCTTCCAGTTAAGTACGAACTAAACCATTTGTGCACTGCCCCACTCAAACCATAGTGATTTAGCTTATCTAAAAGAATTCCATGATTTACACAATCAAAGGCCTTTGAGAGATCACAAAAAATACCAATGGGTGATGTCCGGTTATTCAGAGCATTTAATATTTGATCAGTGAAAGCATATATAGCATTTTCTGTTGAAAAGCCTTTCTGAAAACCAAACTGACATTTTGTTAGTACTATATTTTTACAAATATGGGAGGCTACTCTTGAATACATTACTTTCTCAAAAATTTTTGATAGAGCTGTCAGAAGAGAGATTGGGCGGTAGTTGTTGACATCCAACGTATCCCCCTTTTTATGCAATGGTTTTACAATGGCATATTTCAGTCTATCGGGAAAAACACCCTGCTCCAAAGAGCTATTACATACGTGGCTGAGAATCCTACTTATCTGTGAGGAACAAGCTTTAAGTACCTTGCTGGAAATGCCATCAATTCCGTAAGAGCTTTTACTTTTCAGTGAGTTTATTGTTTTACTGATTTCAGAGGGAGAGGTTGGTGGAATTACAGTTGTTTCAAACTGTACAGGTATGGCCTCTTCTATTAATAGCCTTGCCTCTTCTAGTGAGGATCTAGATCCTATTTTCTCCACAACATTTAAAAAATGATTATTGAAAATATTTTCAATTTCTGATTGTTTGTTAGTACACTTGTCAATCAGTTTTATGGCACTAAAGTCTTCCTGTGCTCTTGGTTGCCCTGTTTCCCTTTCAATAATATTCCAGATTGCTTTAATTTTATTATCAGAGTTACTGATCTCAGACATGATACATATGCTTGTGGACTTTTTATTAACTTTTCTTAGTACCGCACAATAGTTTTTATAATAATGAACAATTTCGGGGTCAGTACTCCCTCTTGCTGTTAGATACAGTTCTCTTTTACGGTTGCAAGATATTTTTATTCCTTTAGTTAGCCAAGGTTTTTTATGTTTTCTTGGAAAATTTTTTAACTATTTTCCTGGGAAAACAATTTTCAAATACCCTTAAAAATGTATTGTGAAATAAGTTATATTTCAAGTTTGCATCAGGTTCCTTATACACTTCATCCCAGTCTAGCTGCTGTAGGCTTTCCCTAAAGTTTGCAATATTTATATTGTTAACTGAACGCAGTGCTTCGAAAGTCTGATTTGATATACTGCATGGAGCTATGTCATGTACTGTAACTAGCTGTGCACCATGATCTGAAAGACCATTCTGAACAGGATAAGCATTTATGTCCTTAAACTTATCTTGGTCTATAAAAAAGATATCTATCAATGTAGTGCTATTCTTTGTTATCCGAGTAGGAAAATGAATGACGGAGCTCAAATTGAAAGAACTGAGTAATACTACAAGGTCATTCTTCCTATTACACTCTTTCAGGGAATCAACATTGAAATCCCCACAAATGATAATTTGCTTCCCCCTGTCTGACAGATAGCACAACAAAGCATCGAAGTTTTCTAGAAATAGCTGGAAATTCCCTGAGGGGGACTTATACACTGTTACAATTATGAAAGTGCCATCATTTAGTGTACGTTCAGTGGCACATGCTTCCATAAGTTGCTCTACACAAAATTTTTTAGTTTCTAAATGTTTTACACTGTGGAAGCTTTTGACATATATGGCAACTCCTCCTCTCATCATATTATCTCTACTTACATGTGCAGCTAATTTGTACCCATTGATGCTAACCTTTTGCATATCAGTGACAATGTGATGCTCAGACAGGCATAGTACATGTATTACATTCTCAGTTTCTATATCTTCTAAACAAAGTAGAAGCTCATCAATTTTATTCTTCAATCCCCCAATATTTTGATGAAATATACCAACATTATTATTCACTTTACTTTTGTGAGTATCTTGAACTTTTTTAACATCTTTAGTACTTGCCTGGCTGAGTTTCCCACTGGACACTGATCTTACACTAAAAAAGAGTTTCCACCATGAGATGTAGTTCCTCCCCCCTTTCAATTTCCTGCTATCAGCCCAGCCAGTTTACCCTTCCCTTTCTTGTTAAGGTGTAGGCGATGTCTAGTATAGTCCCACCTACAGAGTGAATCAACAGGAACCACACCGATGTGTGACCCTGCACCAGATCCTAGTAGCCGTTCCAACTCCAAATTAACTCTCGTGACAGAAGAGCTCAAATGAGGTCGGTCGTGGCACTCCAGAACTGACACAAACCCAACACTGGCATGACTCAATGTTGATGCAATCTTTGCCAGGTCACACTCTATACTGTACCCCAGATCTCTGTCAATACTGTTGCCCGGCCCACCCGCAATAACCACAGTATCTTCCTTAGTAAAGCCTCTACATAGTGAATCCTAAATCCTCTGTAACCTGCCCCATCCAGCACTAGGTTTGAAAAAACTTGTGACCTGGTATTCTGACCCTAATTCATCCTGCGGAAGTTGGCCCACACCCCTAGCATGCGAACTACCTAGCAACAAGACTTTCTTTCTCTTTGCAGACTTCCCTACATTCTTATTCAATTTGTTGCTGAAAGCTTGTTGAGCCCTGTCTACATCTACTTCTGTGAGAGGCTCATCAGTTTCTGACTGAGGCAACAGGTCAAACCTGTTTTGTACATTAATAACAAAGCTGTCAGAAGAATTTCTTGGCCTGTTCCTTATGCCTGTTGCCACTTCCCACCCCGGTTTACACTTTTCCCCCCTTAACCTGCCCAGTTCTCACCTAGCCTCATCTAACTCAGCCTGAAGGGCAGCAATTTTCCCCTCCTGTTCCACAATCTTTCTATCTCTACTGCATAGCCTACAGAACCACTGATGAGTCTCACTCATTTTCCCAATACCCACGCCACTACAATCGCCCCAATGAGAAAAGTTACAACATCCATCACACCAGACCCCGGAGCTCATGACTGACACCTTTCATAAAATGGTCAACCCTGCCAGAATTCACTTGGCTGGAGTCCTATGATGATTGGTCACACTTTGCAACTTGAGCAATATTCCATGGCAGACTACACGAGTGTTTCGTATGCAGTTTCTTGTGTAGGCTGATTACATTTTCCTAAAATTCTGTTCCTGAATTTAAGTCTATTGATCATTCTACTTCATATCCATATAAATTGTTACACACAGGTCCTTGTATAAGTTAACTGATTCTAGCTGTGACTCATTGCAGTTATACTCGCACTACCTGTTTTCGTTTTGTGAAGTGAAAAATTTTATACTTATGGCAATTTAAAGGAAATTGAGACCTTTCTACTACTCCAAAATCTTATCAAGATCTGACTGAATATTTGTGCATCTTCTTTCAGAGATTACTTAATTATAGATAACAGCATCATCTCCAAAAAGTCTGAAGTTAGTTTTAATATTGTTCTCAAGGTCATTAATGTACTACAAGGACACCAAGGGTCTCAATATACTTCCATCGGACACACAGGAAGTTACTTCTATATCTGTCAATTACTTTGCATCCAACGTAACTTGCTGCATCCTCTCTACCATCACCCCAGTCACAAATATGGCTTGATACCCCATATGATCATACTTTTATACTAAGCAAAGATGTGATACTAAGTCAAATTCTTTTTGAAAATGAAGAAATACTATGTCTGTTTGACTGCATTGATTCATGGCTTTCAGTATTGAGAGATTGAAGCTATTGAGGAGCTGGGAGTGATAAGTTGACAGGTTCCTAAAAATAACATTTGAACCGGATAATAAATTTTATTTAAAAAAGGCACTGAGAACATGTACGTATTCCTTTAGCACACCATTGGTAATTCTATAAATGCAAAGTGAACAGTACACTGTTAGAAGTGGAAATTGAACAGTTTGACTGAAGATACCAAACTATTAAATGTGATTTGCAGGCTAGTTGTGTAGATATAGATGTAAAGTGCCATTTGAAAACAGAATTAAGCATTTTTGCTTTTGGTTTGCTACCCACAGTTTCAGTTCTTGTCCCATTCATGAGTGACTGTACACTAACTTTGTCACCACTAACACTCTTTACGTACAACCATTTTTCTGTAAATAATTCATATTTGTAATTTGAAACTATGACTTACTTAACTGATGGTTTGGTAATATTTACATTTGTCAGCACATGCCTGTTTTGGAATTGGAATTATTGCGTTATTCTCCAAGTCTGAGGGTATTTCATCTGTTTCAACATCTTGTATACTAGTGGAATAGTTCTGTCATGCCTGGTTATCCAAAGGACATCAACAATTCTGGAGCATCATCTCCTCCAGGGACCTTTTTTCAGTATTCTATCAAATGCTTTTTGCAATGATGTATCTTCCATTTAATCTTAATCCTTTTCCCTTCCTGCAACATTGTCTTCATTTTAATTCTGCTTGTGTAGCCCTTTGATATATGCATTTGGGCCCTTTGATACATGCATTAACCGAGCGAGGTAGCGCAGTGGCTAGCACACTGGACTTGCATTCGGGAGGACAACGGTTCAATCCCGCATCTGGCCGTCCTGATTTAGGTTTTCTTTGATTTCCCTAAATGGCTGCAGGCAAATGCCGGGATGGTTCCTTAGAAAGGGCACAGGCAACTTCATTCCCCATCCTTCCCTAATCCAATGAGACCAATGACCTCGCTGTTCCCCCCCCCCCCCCCCAAAAAAAAAAAAAAAAAAAAAAAAAAAAAAAAAAAACATTTCTTGCATTATCAACTGACTGAGTCCGAGTTACCGGCACAACATTTATACATTTAATGATAACATAAATAAACAGCATCAAACAGATACAGATTTGACTTGATCACATCAAGCGGCTACAATCACTGGATTCAGGTGCAGAATGTTTCCATGCCCAAATATTAATAAAGCAATAAATTATTGACAAAACTCAGATTAAGTAAAATTTTAATCTATTTAGCATCATAAATAAAAGCAAATCAGCATAGGAAAATGAGCTGTTACAGGGTAACTTCATGTAACTCCAACTCGCAAACTCTCATTCCAGCACAGTGAAGAAGAAGTACAAATTGCCTGCTACCAGAATAGGTGCCTGGTATAGCATGGCTACGAACTCAACACGCAGACATACTCTCTGCCTCCCACACTGTTAAATGAAATCCATGACAGGTAAATTACTACGATAGACAACATAGATGGCATTATAATGCAGGGCCTAATGCATTTACTCAAATAGGGTTAGCCTTACACATTGAGGAGTTTGAGTATAAGATCATTGATAGGGATTATGTAACTGAAAAGGAAGTGTGCAGATGTACCTCAGGAAATGACAAACACAAAATCCACAGTAAAACATATCCTACACTACAATATTGGATCCAGAAGAGTACCAACAGACTGACGCAAAACAGCCACATCTGTTGGTGACATGTTCTAATATCAGACACACAGACGAACATCCAAACAACCAACACACCATATAGCATAAGATGGGTGATCAAATAAAGCAGACAGGCTGCAAAAAGAACGACAGACACACTAGAAAAAAGGAATGTCACGGGACAAAAAGTATTTGACACATCAAGTCAATACACTTGGTATCAGGGGGTACACAGATACCCACAGCAAAAAACAAACACAGGACATCAATTTCCATAACAGAACAATGACTGCATTTCCGTAGACATAAATGGCAACCAAGAATATATGGCTTAAGTGACCACTTGACAATGATGATACAGATGTACCGAGACAGAAGCAGCAGACCACAAGCGACACAACACACAAAAAGAAACATCTACCAAACACAAACAAAGAAAAAACGAATCAAAACCCACAAAAAGAGAAAACAGAACAAGGAGGCACTCACAAAATCTTATAAGAGACCACGGACATTAACAGATTGGAACAATGAGATATGTTTCATGCGATATATATAAGATACTGTAGTGCCTGTGTAATTATGCATGCATGTCCAAAGGAACTTTGCATCATATCAGAATAATACAGATGCTGCAATATCGTATTTATCTGCTGATACTGGGTGGGCGACTTTCAAGTACAATGTCTAACCTGTATGGGAATATACATAGTGGATGTGTGAGTACAGGTTGTAGACGTATGGTTGGTGATATATGGAAGTTTGACTCTGGCCATGACTCATGCATGGATAGCCAAATGGTAAGGTGACCATTCACAATATGCGGGAAATCGGGAATTGTGTCCCAGTCTGACACAAATTTTCATTGTTTTCCATTCTACAGCTGATGGTTGTCATTATTCACAATAACAAATTCATTAAATGTGTATAGATATCTTACAATCTGCCAGCCTTTCATAAGATGCAATATGCACCCAAAGGGGAGCGCAATATACTTTCCCACTAGCGAAATATCAGATCGGATAAGTCTGCCAACTGGTCCCCACCTACTGCTTGAACTCATAGGGAGAACATGTATGCAGAGATAGGAAGGATTCGGTCAGGACCAAGTGACAGATACCTTGTGAGGGTGTACTGCCATGTAGTCTTCAACCCGGCCAGGACAGGCATGAAATGCTTTGTTTTCGGCAGGCACCCGTGAAGCTGTTCCAACTACGAGGGCGGTTCAGAAAGTAACCTCCGATTGGTCACAGTGCGGGTTGTGGGGGGAGTAGCGACGCCATCTGTGCGTTCACGCACTCAACAGGTCAATTGGCATCAAGCCGTGGTCGAGTGAACGTCGTACCTGCGCTAGTTTAGTTTTTGTGGCAGTTTGAAATGTGTGCTGCAATAGAAAACCCCGCCAAATGTGAAGTGCGTGCTGTCATAAGGTTTTTTACAGCCAAAGGATATTCTGCAGCAGCTATTCATCGTGAGCTTTGTGCTGTGTACGGACCAAGAGTTATGAGTGAAGGAGTTGTCCGTGAATGGGTACGTTTATTTAAAAGTGGACGAGAAAACATTCATGATGAAGAGAGGAGTGGTAGACCATCATTGGTGACTGACGAACTCGTTCAGACAGTTGATGCAAAAGTTCGTGAAAATCGACGTTTCTCAATGTCGGAGTTGTCTACTGGTTTTCCACAGATTTCTAAGACTCTCTTGTATGAGATAGTGACAGCAAGATTGGGTTACCGTAAGTTCTGTGCACGATGGGTGCCCAAAATTCTTACCGACCACCACAAAACTCAAAGAATGGCCTCTGCATTAGACTTTCTGTCACGTTATGAGGACGAAGGAGAACCATTGTTAAACAGAATCATGACCGGTGACGAAACCTGGATTAAGTACGTGAACCCTGAGACAAAAGAACAATCAAAGATGTGGGCACATTCAAATTCGCCTACCAAACCAAGAAAAGCCTCGCAAGATTTTTCTGCCAGAAAACTGATGGCAACGGTGTTTTGGGATGCCAAAGGGGTGTTGTTGGTTGAATTCATGGAACGTGGTACAACCATTAATCAAGACGTGTACTGTGAAACAATAAAAAAGTTACGACGGGCTATACAGAACAAACGCTGTGGTATGCTGACTACCGGTATCGTTTTTTTGCACGATAATGCCCGTCCCCACTCTGCTCGCAGAACAACGGCCCTTCTTGAGTCCTTCAAGTGGGACGTTATCAACCATCCACCTTACAGCCCAGACCTGGCGCCAAGTGATTATCACCTCTTCATGCATTTGAAGAAATGGCTCGGGTCACAGCGGTTTGATGACGACGAAGAGCTCAAAGATGCGGTCACAGGCTGGCTCCAGGCACAAGCGGGTGATTTTTATGCAGAAGGAATTTCAAAGCTTGTGAAGAGACACGATAAGTGCCTCAATCGCTATGGAGACTATGTAGAAAAATAGTGCAAAGATGTAGTTGTAAGATGTATATATTAAAATATTTTTATTTAACTTGGTGTATTTTTTTAAATCAACCGGAGGTTACTTTCTGAACGGCCCTCGTACTTGTAAATACTATGTGGGGGACCACACTGAAAGTGGAGCTGGGAATTGTTGTGGACAAAGAATGCACGGACTTGGTGTACTTGCAGGAGCCATACACAAAGAACAAACAACTGATTGGCCTTGCAAACAACACAACAGTGATCACAAGGGGCACCGAGCCAAAAGTTACAAAAACATTAGCCAACAGGTGATGGTCTGTGGCATAGATGTCACAACTGTACCCTCACCACATACTTATGGTGGAAGTATTTAAAGGGCTTGCTGCAAGGGTAGTTCCATTGGAGAATGGATGGAGAGAATTATGTAATACACACAATATCAGCTATCAGCACTGCATGTATCAACGCATATTTAACACTGTGGTACTCATCACAAACAGATACAAGGAAATGCTACATTAATGACAAGGTACACACGAACTACCTAACATCGTGAACAGGGAAGGTCAAGCCCACACACATAGCAACAGGTGGAAGCAAAACCAGTCATTGACATTATAGTAGCTAATTCGAGGGTGGTTTGAAAAGTTCTCAGAACGGAACATAAAAAAGTACTTACATCACTGAAACTTTTTTTTTTTATTTTTCAATATAGTCTCCTTGTACAGCAATGCACTTGGTCCAACGATATTCCAGTGCCTTGATCCTATCTCGAAAATGAGTTTCCTCCAGGTCTGCAAAACAGTTGTCAACTGCAGCTATCAAGTCTTCGTTTGAAGTGAATCTTTGTCCACCAAGAAAAATTTTCAGTTTTGGGAAGAGATGGAAATCTGACGGAGCCGTATCAGGTGAATAAGGTGGTTTTGGCAACTATTCATACCTTAATTCATGTAATTTTGCCATGGCGATGGCACATGTGTGCGGGCACACATTGTCTTGATGGAAGATAGCTTCCTTCCTTGCTAAACCTGGCCTTTTTTCACGTATATTTTGTTGCAGTTTGTCCAGGAGGTTAGCATAGTATTCTCCAGTAATTGTTTGTCCAGTGGGGAGATAATCTACAAACAGAATACCCTTCGAATCCCAGAACACTGATGCCATGACCTTTCCCGCTGAAGAAATTGTCTTTGCTTTCTTTGGTGGCGGAGAATCAGAATGTCTCCACTGCTTTTGACTGTAGTTTTGTCTCTGGGTTATTGTAATGCACCCAAATTTCATCTGTGGTCACAAGCTGGCGCAAAAAATTTTCTCTTCAGTTAAAATGTGATATACCCTTCCAGATGACATCTGGCAAGCATGAGCAATTTCACGCACTTTCAATCAGCGATCCTCCATAACCATTTTATGCACTTTTGCTATGATTTCTGGAGTAATGGCACAACTTGGCCGACTTCTGCGCGGGTCATCATCGAAGCTCCCCTGACCAAATTTAAATTCATTTGTCCACTTGTCAACAGTTTAATATGAAGGAGCAGAGTCCCCCAGTGTATTCTGGAAATTGGCATGAATGTCCTTTGCTTTCATACCTTTCTTTACGAAGTACTTAATCACTGCTCGAAACTCGATTTTTTCGATCTTCGAAAATCACTTTGCGGGAGCAACTACAGTGCCACGTCACCGCTATAGCTCTCTTCCAAGAGCACTGACGTGGCAGATGTTTATAGGCAACAGTCCAATGAGTATAACGTGTACAACTCGTTGCGCTATTGCTAACCTCTCGTGGTGATTCCGAGAACTTTTCAAACCACCCTCGAATAAAATCCATCGAGCTCATCACATCATGGGAGATACGTGACAGGGCTACTCAAAGCGAGCATAATGTCATAATCACAAACATTGCCACACGCACGAGTATAGAAACATACAACAAGCAGTTTCTGTTTAGTAAAGCAGAGTGGCAGAAATTACGGAGCCTTATAACGATGCACAGCTTTTCACAGATTGAAGGAAACACTGACTATAAGATACAGAGACTGACGGAGACTTTTTTTTCAAATCCTAGAACGCCATGCGGTCCGCCTCGCCTGTCACATCCGTCTCCCCTCCCCCACGCGAGTCTTCTATGAGCTTATACTGTTCCCGCAACTCCTTCTTTTCCTCGAACGGATACGGATCCTCTACACCTCTCGCAAACGTGATCCCCCTCACCCGCTTGTATCTCCCATCCTCTCTCATCCCTGTCTGCTGCCGCGCCTGCGTTCCCACATCCCACCTGCTCTGCATCTCTCCACTCTCCATACCCTCACCCAAGATGGCTTCCACCAACTCCCCCTCCCTGATGATGCTCTCATCCCCTCCATCTACCACTCCTACCAACTTTGATCCTCCTCTACCGCACCCTTTGTTTTTTCCCGAGGCCACCCTCTCTCCCTTCTCTCCCTCCTCCCTTCCTCCCTCCCTCCTCCCCCCCCCCCCCCGGGGTTCCCCTACCCCCCACCTTCTTTCCTCCCCCTCCCATCTCCTCTTCCACTATCTACGCACTCCCCTCTCCTTCCTCCCCCCCTTTTT
The DNA here is from genome assembly GCF_021461395.2 of Schistocerca americana. Lineage (NCBI taxonomy): Eukaryota > Metazoa > Arthropoda > Insecta > Orthoptera > Acrididae > Schistocerca > Schistocerca americana. The sequence goes on from NC_060123.1 coordinate 258,625,486, forward strand.
CCCCTTTTGACGGGTCCCCGGACTCGCACGCGTATAGTGAACTTTCGCGCGCCGGAGGTCATCGCCTAGTATTTGTGTGTGCCGTCGTGTTCGTGCTTAAGTGTTCCAGTGTTTATTCGTTTGTGTTCCAACGTTCGCGTGTGATATCTGTCATCTCTGTGTGTGTCCACTAGTCTGAACATTTTTATTTTGGACTCTGCGCCCGTGAACGGCTCTGTGTGTTTTAATTTTGTATGTCTACGTTTGTATATCTGTTCTGCGATTGTCTTCTTTTGTATCATTAGTTTTATCTGTGGCCGAAGAGCGGCGTAATGTGCTGCTGCTGGCCTACCTGTATCAGATGTGAAATTAACAAAAAGAAAAAAAAACCGGAGACTTTACAAGAGCCACAAGATAAAGCAGTCCCACCAGCTATAGATAAGGGTAAAAGGAAAATTCTTTGGTCGAATGAACTTCACAGACTCAAAAGGGATCCGAGAAGCAAATGTTGATACGACCAGACGGCAGTAAGTACCAGAGAGAGAGACAGACACGAGTGGAACAGTTTATGGAGGTGAAACGACAGTAAAAGGACCTGTTACTGCAGACAAAGACAGAGCACTGAAACGAGTGTTTTCAAATACAGATAAGCGACAACTTACAGGGAGCAGGGTGCTGATAAAACAGTCATTGAGCATCCTTAAACTCCTATAGGAAGTACTGTACAAACTGATGACTGAGAGGGTAAAAACACAGTTTGTGTTAGCCATACATTGGTAAATGTAGGAACCTTTATGCAGGAATGAAGTGCAGCGGAATTTCTGCTTTACAAGAACTATGATGACAATCATGACACAGACTACCCATACTACACCAGTTTAAGAGCTATAATGCAGAAGACGAATGCACAACAGAGATCGTCACCTGTCTCTTCACACAGGAAGTGGTGGCGCTTGTCATAGCAAAACTAAAAGTAAAGAAGCACCTGACCTAGACAGCATTCAGTCCGACATCCATATACAGTCGGCCGGTGCGGCTGTGCGGTTATAGGTGGTTCAGTCTGGAACCGCGTGACCACTACCGTCGCAGGTTCGAATCATGCCTCGGGCATGGATGTGTGTGATGTCCTTAGGTTAGTTAGGTTTAAGTAGTTCTAAGTTCTAGGGGACTGATGACCACAGATGTTAAGTCCCATAGTGGTCAGAGCCATTTGAATCCATATACAAACAGCAAAGTAGATTACCTCCATTCTAACTGAGGTAATAAATGAAGCCCTTAGATTGGGAAGGGTGTCAGCAATTTAGAATCAGCAGGTTAATTTTCAATAGATTAGAAGACAAAGACTTAGCTAGTCTGAAGTCATACAAGCCAACTTGCTTGATCGACACCTTGGCTATATTCCAGGAGCGGCATCTGTGGAATTGATTACAGGATCACAGACAGCTCATGGGGCTCAGCTTGCACCAATAAGGGTCCCTAGAAAATACTTAGACTGACGACGCATATTACCCAGGCACTCCAATTAGCACACAGTGTCAACTGCAAGGACGTAAGGGCCATACTAGTAATAGTACTGGGGCGTTTGATGACCTCTGGCGGCCCGCGATGTTAGCGAGATTATGAGAACTGCAGGTACCATCAACTCTATATACACTGACGTAATGAAAGTCATAAGATACTTCCTAATATCGCGTCGGACCTCCTTTTGCCCAGCGTAGTGCAGCAACTTGACGTGGCATGGACTCAACAAGTCAGGTACAGAATATTGAGCCATACTGGCTCTATAGCCGTCCATAATTACGGAAGTGTTGCCGATGCACGATTTTGTAAACGAACTGACCTCTCGGTTATGTGCCGTAAACGATGGTATTCATGTCATGCTATCTGAGTGGCCAAATCGCTAACCCTAATTGTCCAGAATGTTCTTTAAACCATTTGTGAACAATTGTGGCCCAGTGACATTGCATGCTGTCATTCATAAAAATTCCAGCCTCATTTGGGAACATGAAGTCTATGAATGGCTGCAAATGGTCTACAAGTAACCGAACATAGTCATTTCCAGTCAATGATCGGTTCAGTTGGACCAGAGAACCCAGGCCATTCCATGTAAACACAGCATGTACCATTATAGAGCCACCAACAGCTTGCACAGTGCCTTATTGACCACTTGTGTCCATGGCTTTGTGGAGTCTGCGAGACACTCGAACGGCACCATTCGCTCTTATCAACTTAAGTCGGGACTCATCTGATTAGGCCACGGTTTTCCAGTCGGCTAGACGCCCAACCATTATGGTCACGAGTGTAGGAGAGGCGCTGCAGGCGATGTTGTGCTGCTAAAAAGGCACTTGCACAGGTCTTCTGCTGCTACAGACCACTAACACTAGATTTCGCGGCAGTGTCCAAACGGATACTTTCGTTGTACGTCCCACATTGATTTTTACGATTATTTTACGCAGTGTTACTTGTCTGTTAGCACTTAAAATTCATGCAAACGCTGCTGCTCTTGGTCGTTAAGTAAAGGCCGTTTTCCGCTGTGTTGTCTTTGGTGATAGACAATGCCTAAAATTTGGAATTCTTGGCAAGCTCCTGACACTGTGGATTTCGGAATATTTAATTCCGCAGTGATTTCCAAAATGGCATGTCCTATGTAGCTAGGTTCAACTACTATTCCGTATTCAAAGTCTGTCAATTCCCATTGTGCGGCCATAATCGCTCTGGAAACGGTTTCACATGAATCACCTGAGTACAAATGACAGTTCTGCCAATGGATTGCCCTTTTATACCTTGTGTACATGATACTACCGCCTCCTGTACATGCGCATATCACTATCCCATTTAATCCAACATCAAGTGATTACAAAAAGAGTTTTTTTTTGTTCCAGTCTTCTGGATAAATCAGAGCCTTACTTACTAGAGTTACATATTATTGCTTGGCACTTTTATCTACACAACTTTTTCTAAATTTAGTTGAGAGAACAATGTTACATATATGGACTATACATAAAAACAATTTGTTACTGCAATACTTAGATTAAGGAATCTACAGTTCGTGCCACAGTATTCGGACATGAGATTCAAATATTTACAGTTTGTGACACAGTGTAAGATCTGAGATTACATATATTTTTAGATAGATGGTCTTCCATCATACCAGAGTACTAAATCTAGAAACTCATCTATTGAATGTACAGGATTGTTTAGGAGCCATAATTTTAATTTCTTTTTTAGTTTTGTATTGGGCAATTTGGAGATATTAGGATGGAAGCAATTCAGTAGTTTTTTTACCTGCATAGCGAGTGCTTTTCTCATAAAGCGTTGTTCTTTGGGTGATGATGTGGAGTCTCTACCTCTAGTGTTGTGATCATGTATTTCTTTATTAAGTGTTTTGTTACTGTTTACTGCCATTATGATTATGTTCGGTACATACAGGTTATGAACAGTTAGTATTTTAAATTCTTTAAACAAATTTCTGCAGGAATCCCTGGCACATTTCTTTCCCATAATTCTAAGTGCCTTCTTTTGTAAGATAAGTACGCTTTTTATATTACCTTTACTGCTGGATCCCCATATCTCTATCCCTTAGCTTAGATGGGATTCAAATAGTGAAAAATATATTTGCCTCAGAGTGGTGATGTTACAAAAAGGTGTCAGTTTTCTTAGGACATATATGGTAGTACATAGCTTTTTGCGAATATCATTTACATGATCAGAACAGTTCAACTTTGCATCAAGTGTTAGACCAAGAAATTTGGTCAAGTATTGTTTTTTAATGTATTCATCACCCATTAAAATTTGGTTTTCATGGGTTTTTTGCCTCCCAAGATCAGTTTCAATATAGACAGATTTATTTGTGTTTAATTTTAGTTTGTTTTCATTAAAATACTGCAGAGTTAAGCCTGGTGCAGTATTGGATTCCACTTCGCACTGCGAATAGCTTGGATTGTGGCATATTAATGTGGTATCATCTGCATATAAGATAGCTGTTGCATGGTTTGTTATGGACTGAATATCATTAACATAAATAATAAAAAGTAGTGGTCCTAATATTGACCCCTGTGGAATACCAAAATTTATGTCAGTGACTTTTATCACCTTGGTGTAGTAGTCTACTAGAATACTGTGATAGTAGAGTTGATGACTGACAGGGGGGTAAACTGAATGTAATGAAACAAATCACAAAGGTGTGCCCATGAACATCAATCAGTGGGCCCATAAGAAACGGGTGAGGATGTACATACTAATGGGATATTCTCAGATGTTGATGATTTGTTGGTTCTGACACCAGATAATTCAAGTAGAGAATCTAAAACCAAAACCAGTGGCTTTCTACACAGGATGGTCAGATGGTGCCTTAAAAACAAGTTCAATTTGACTTTAGACAAGACTGTCTACATGTGAATGAAAGGAAAACTAAGACCCAGTTATAAAACTGCACAACGTAAATATTCACAGAAAACACATAACCAGATACTTAGTGTTTCAGATTGACGATTGACTAACGTTTCACCAACACATGTAACAGACAATTGATAAAGCAGAAAAACTTGTGTGCAAACTGAGAGTTGCCATGCACTCTCTCACTTTAACAACACTGTCAGTCAGATTAATACTCACATTTTAGGTCATGATCTCGGTCTTCCCAGGTACTTCATTTGGTATGTGTGGTTTATGACTTTTTACATGAGGAAATTGTGGGCAGAATGTTCATATAAGTGCACATATAGCCTGAAAAGAACTTATACCCAAGGGGCCATAGTGAAGGCGATGGAAAACTGGGAGGAAGATGGATTGTGGGCCATAAATGCTGCATCCAGTGACCTGCCTGTGTGAGTGATTCTGGGAAGCAGCGGAGTGTGGGTTGCACCTGCAGAGGTACTTTGAGCTGTGGCACTCCCCTCTTCCCACTTAGGGTCGGAGCAGGAGGGCAAAACATTTTACCTGGGCCAGGCAACAGACCGTTGAGAAGGCTAGTTGGTGGAAAGTGGGTGGAGGAAGCCATTTGAGAGAGACTGCTGCAATCTGAGTTTTTGTGCGAACAGTGGGATGGCCATGAAACTCCAAGCATTTCCATGTTAGAAGCTGGAACGATACTGACAGAGTATCTGGTGCTCATGTTTGGTGGAGGCAAGTCTGTAGGTCTCCTGACGCCAGTAAGTCGCCAGGTTCTTTCTTCGAGCTGCAAAAACATATATTTCATGGACATGACTGTCTGGGAAGCTGAACAGCCTTCTTTCAGAAACTGGAAATGGTCGGCTGGAAAGACTAGAGTTCTCCATAAATGAGGGTCTGTATATATAGGCAGACTTTTTTGCCGAAACATGGGCATGCTTACTGTGATAATGACGCCACCATAGGCCAAATTCTTTCTTCAGACAAGAGGGATTTTGAGTTGCTGATTGGCTCCTCTTAGGATATGCCCTAAAAAGGAACGTTAAACCTGTAATAACTATAGTGCAAAAGTAGTGACGCTAGATCACTAGATTGTATATAAATGAAATAAACTATCCCCACACATATAACGACACAAGGACTTGGATTATATTGGAATAGAATAGTAAATAGAATAGAAAAACATAGAAGACAGAATTAAAGCAGCGACTCGACGTTCATTTGGGGATGCTTCCCTAGAGTCACAGTCAATCACTAGGCTTAGAAGTCAGCATAGCATGCAGACGTGAGTGGCTCGAAGTGTGCTACCGAGGTCATCGCCTTTGTACTGGCACCGGTGGTGGAATCTTACAATGTCTATCATTTCTTCTTTGTTACTTCCTAATCAAATCATCTTAAATTAATCTAATTTCTCAATCTAAAGTTATTTTTTAATGGTGAAGTCTCCTTGAGTTATCAACCGAGTGAAGGCTGCATTCTGCGGCAACGTTTTGACAAGTTTTCTACTTGTCAACTTCAGGTGAAGTGTCGACTCTGGAAGGGGTGTTGCTGACAGTGATGGTGGGGAATCGCAGATAGTTGTGGGTGGGACTCCCAGAGTGATGGAGGGTCCTGGTGACGCGTCCTGGTTCTGCCTGTCTGTTCCATCCTCTGACTTCGCCGCTTTCACGTCAGAGCGCTGCTGATGTGTTCTTGCTAGGGCTACATTCCATGCTGTGTTCAGATGGAAACGCTTTTCCCGGTTGACAAGATCATCATGGGCTCGTATGGTCACTACCTCTATGATGACCGAGTCAGTTACATGTTCCATAGATCATTTTAACGACTCTATTATCGAAATGATGTGGAATGGGCCAGTTTACTGGATATTTAGTCATGATTAGTGTTAACATTAATGAGTATATTATTATTTTCTAGTTCTACTTATGCAATTACATTTAATGTTTTTCGTCCGGTACAACATCTCTGTCTGTTCAAAATCGTACATATGACCTACGTTGAGGCTGTGCTTTGCCACTTCCGATTTGTCCATTTGGCCGAGGTGAACGCTTCTCGCGTGCTCTGAGCGGTGCTTCGAAATACACTGCTGCGTCTGGCTGATGTATTACTTGCCACATTTGCAACTGATGCTTTAGATTCCCGGTGTCTGTAGTCATAGTTTTACTTTGATTGAGCTGAACACATTTTTGCTTTTATCTGGTGAGCGGAAAATGGTTTTAATGTTGTTTTTCTTCAATATCCTGGGAATGTTGGCCGTGGGCAGCCCAACGTATGGAAGGAACGCCAGACGCTGTTTGTCTTCTTCCGGAACATCTTGTTTCTACTTCTCGCTCGGCTGGAGAGCGCATCTTATTCGTGACAACGGGTAGCCGTTCTTGCGAAAGTTCCCTCAGATGCTGCGACTCGGTGGGTAGATTTCCCTTGTCGTGTATGTCTCGTTCTCTGTGCACCAGGGTGGTGGGCACAGGCTTGCGTTGTGCTGGATGGTGGAAGCTATTGGCGTTTAGGTACAGGTCAGTGTGTCTTTCTTCTATAGACAGAATGTTCCAGCGTGCCATCAGCTTTCTAGCTTATCAGGACATCGAGGAAAGGCAGGAATCCATTTTTT